>NC_142945.1:30106625-30167597 GCF_046866305.1 Octopus bimaculoides | reverse complement strand
ATATATATATATATATTTATATAAGTATAAATATATATATATATATATATATATATATATATATATATATGTATATGTATAAATATATATATATATATGTATATGTATAAATATATATATATATATATGTATATGTATAAATATATATATATATATATGTATATGTATAAATATATATATATATATATATATATGTATATGTATAAATATATATATATATATATATATATATATATATATATGTGTGTATATGTATAAATATATATATATATATATATGTATATGTATAAATATATATATATATATATATATATATGTATATGTATAAATATATATATATATATGTATATGTATAAATATATATATATGTATATGTATAAAAATATATATATATATATATGTATATATATAAGTATATATATATATATATGTATATATATATGTATATATATATGTATATATATATATATATGTATATATATATGTATATGTATATATATATATGTATATATATGTATATATATATATGTGTATATATATATATATGTATATATATATATATATATATGTATATGTATAAATATATATGTATATATATATATATATATATATATTTATTTATTTATTTATGTGTTTCAGCCAAGTGGCTGCGGTCATGCTGGTGCACCACTGAGATTTTCACGTTCCTTGCATGGCTCTTCTCCCCCACCTGACATAGTCCAATCAAGAGTTTTGATGGCACATCTGGTGTATAAGAGAATTTGACACAGCTGCCCTAAACTGCATCTCATTACGAGCCTTTGGTTCGTCTGGTATCGTGGAGAGGAAAGCGTCAAGTTTTGTCTTGAAGACCTCCGCATCCATGTCTTGCATGTCTCTCAAATGTTTTGGCAGGGCATTGAAGAGCTGAGGTCCTCTGAAACCGAGGCTGCTGCAGTATCTCGTTCTTATGTGAGATGCAGTGGACGGTACCTTTGGCACCATGCAGTGGCGACCCGTGTGGGCATTCCTGTAGTACTTGATACCAAAGTTTGGCACCAGTCCTTCCAGTATTTTCCATATGTATATTATTACATATCTCTCCCGTCTGCTCTCCAGGGAGTAGAGACCTAGTGCCTTCAGTCGCTCCCTGTAGTTCATCTCTTGGACTGTGGCGATCTTTTTTGTATACTGCCGCTGAATTGCCTCGATTTCTGCTGTCTGCTTAACACTGTGTGGTGACCACAACTGAGAGCAATAGTCTAGGCGGCTCAGAACAAATGTCTTCCATAGAATCAACATGACTTTTTGATCCCTTGTACGGAAAGTCCTCAGTATCCACCCTGCCAGTTGTCTGCACTTTGCTGTCAACTTGACAATGTGCATGTGAAATGATGCATCACTACACATGTTGATGCCCAGATCTCTTACTGTTTGTGGTTCTGGGATTGCAGTACCTCCAGGCCCTGTGTATGCCAGTTGGGAGGTACTTGTGGTCTTGTAGCGCAGTACTTGAAATTTTTTTGCATTGAACTGCATATTATTTTGCTCTGCCCACTCATATATTGCACTTAGGTCATTCTCCAGGCTTACAATATCATCAGGATTCTTTATTGCCTGTGATATCTTTGTGTCATCAGCATAGCTAGTGACAGTGGCTCTCCGAGTGACCGTGGGCATGTCCAGAAGGGCCACTATGAACAGTAGTGGCCCCAGAACAGTTCCTTGTGGAACACCGCTCAATATTTGTGTTTCCCTAGATAGTTCTCCATTGGCTGCAACTGTCTGACTTCTACCATTCAGGAAGTCATGCAGCCACTCTCCTAATTTACCAGCTATGCCAAGGTTTCGCAGCTTGTGACATATCAAGCCATGATCTACTTTGTCAAAGGCTTTTGCAAAGTCGAGATATATCACATCAACATTTGAATGGTCAAGTAGCTGCTTCAGGACCCAGTCATAATGCTGCAAGAGCTGCGTGAGGCAGCTTCTACCTGGACAGAAACCATGCTGGGTCTCATTCAGCAAGTCATTTTCTTCTAGGAACGCAATCAATCTCCTTCTGACAATTCGTTCCATGACTTTGCTAATATGTGAAGTCAGAGAGATGGGCCTGTAGTTCCCAGCCTCTGCTCTGCTTCCACTTTTATGGATAGGACATATGGTGCCTTCCTTCAGCTTTTTGGGAAGTTTTCCATTTGCAAGGAAACTCTGGAAGAGTATCCGGAGTGGTCCTGCTAATTCTTGTTTTCACGACTTTAAGAGGACAGCTGGGAAACCATCGGGGCCAGTTGCCGAATTTGAGCTCATTTCATTTATGGCAGCTATCACATCTTCCTCCTCAATGTCAATGTATAAATCATGTATATGATGTCTGTAAACTCCTGGTTGTGCCTCCATGTGTGCCTCTCTTGAGCTAGTATGCTTTTAATGAACTCACATGTTCCACTGTTTGTTTGCTCTAGCATTGTTGGCATGCATGGTTATCTGATTTCCCCCATTTCACTAAGTTTATATTTGAGGGTAGAAGATAAATAGAAATATGAAGGTGTCATTCCAGCTGAGACTTCTTTGGAATGCATTTTCTACATCATCCATTGTTCTTGTTGGCCTGCTATACTACCTTCTGGATTCTTTTGGCATCCTTTTCCTCCTTTACTTCTTGTATTTCTTTGTTTTTCCTTTTGCTTTCAACCACTCTCTTTTGTTGCATCCACTGTCTCTCAAACTTTCCATTGATCTCACAACCATGTCTCCTAAGTCCTGAAGCATTCTTTAGAATCTTAATTTACAAAGTTATGCTCCTCCACAATGGTCTTTAGCACTAGCTTCAGAGAAACATCAGTGAAACCACTTGGGTCACCAAACCTGAACATTTTCCTCGCTTAAATCAACAACATGGATGTCATAGGCACTGTGTTGTAATTCTTAGCCTTTGTTGCCCTTTCATGAAAGTCTGCTTACAACTCTTTTACTTTGTACAGATCTTCATACCACACTCAGCAAATATCATTCTACAGGCACATAGTAATTCCATTTGCTCTTTACTGAAAGCACAGTATGTATTTCTGTCACAGATGAGTTGGTGCCAATGGATTCATCATTCTCTCTGTCTTTTGGGGGAATCCTAAGTGTATCTTTGATCTGTGGAACTCATAGCAAGTTGAAGAAAGACAAGGAGGGGAACCAGCCCATATAGCCTGTTGATCTAGTCTTTCCTAGTGTCTTACAATCAATGTATTTAAAGAACTACTTAGATTATACACTTTGTAAGTTGAAACTCCTCTGTAAGCTAAGATAATTTAATATAATTTAGTGTTGAGAGTAACTGCTGAAAATTCAAGTTTATAACCACATAAAAACTAGTTTAACGACTTATTGGTCCTGCATTCTAACTTTCAGTGTTTAGTCTGGGATCTTAAGTGGTTGGTTATGTGGATGTGCACTGAAGTAATATTGCATTCTTTGTTGCTTTGTCTATTCATATAATGTAAATAATCAGGTGACATCTATGACAAATAATGAAGTTGAACATTGTGTAATCATTTTGTCCCCTTAGAATTCCTTGTAGTTTATTTTGTGAGAGGCAGAGATAGAGAGACCATAAGGGTATTGTAATTTGTGTGTTTAATAAGTGTCAAGGCTTTGACATATAGTTGCAATGAACTGTGCTGTTGTTGCAGATTACAGCTGTTCTCCACCATTATTGCTTGAGAACTATTCTTTGTTCAGCACCTGTAATCTCTATTCCTGGAGGTCTTTGGTGACAGCAAGGTTATTGTCTATAATAACAATTAAGTATCCAACTGTTTTTGATATGAGCATCTCTAGCTAATTTTCTTGTTGTTACAACACTCTGTGTATGAAGAGCATACAGACCTCACAATCCATGAGGACTTTTCATGATGATATCACATGTGAAATAATGCCAACTACATATAAAAAACTAAACTTTCTCTTCAGGACCTGAAAACACTTCCTATAAAGTACAGCTGACATTCAAATACTATTGCTTATATATCTGGGACAATGTTGCATTACCTAGACTGTATCATCAAAAATAGGTCCTGTAGCTGATTGACAATGTCACCAACATACTACAACTACAGACTTACAGATGTGCTGGGGGGTTTTTCCTTCTTTTTTTTTTGTCTTTTCTAGTACAATTACAACTAACACATCTTAGAAACTGCATACCACATCTCACTAAATCCTTCCATTGCATCCACCCTTTCTTGTATCATTCCTTTGAAACACTGTACAGAACACGTTATTCAATCCTTCCCACCGAGAATTGTAGTTACCTGGAATTCACATTTTAATACTGAAGTCCAAGGTTCTTCACTTAGTGGTATCTTTCATCTAATATTAAGATTACTATTTTTTTTTTATTCAATATGAAAAGATTATACTGTTGAAAAAAAAAAATTTTTATTGATTTCATGTACACTTTTCTGAATAATATAATTTGTCGGCTACATTACACTCACATGGCAAAAGTACCATTTATGGTCCTTAAATGTCCTTAAATTTCAGTCTTGCAGTATGTTCACATCCTATCTGTGACCGAAAACTGGTGGAATGGCAAGAATTAGATCTGCTGTTGTAAACAGGTGGTGAATTGGTTCAACCTCCCTGTTAAAATAAATTAACTTATGATGCACACTTATTAATTGAAGTATTAGTCAAAGTAAACCCAACAACAACCAACAAAAGTGAGTAACCTTAATCTTGTTCAAGCAGAAGTGAATGCAGCCATTCTGCTATAATCCACTTAGCTTTGTAACAAATGTTGCCTACTTACTGAATTGTCTCTATAATTGTGTTTGTATTGCCTCTATAAGAACTCCACATCTGAGTATCTGGATCCTTCTCATCACAAATACACTCCTTGTACATTCTGGAAGATGTGCAAAATGCAACAAGAATTCCAGCAAGGTGTTCTGTTGCTGTTAATCTCAGATTAGCAGGTTCTCTTTGAACTAACTCCTGGAGATGTAAATTCAGTCAATAAATATCATAAGTTGATTGGAGTAAAGTATGTACACTCATATTTCAATTTCTCTAATCTTTATGATGATGAAATTTTACTGTTAAAGATATACTTCCTTTTATCAAGTCTCTTGTTACATTGTTAGTCATTCATATCTTGCATTTAACTGCACCAACCTTTTACACCAAAAGTGTTACTGACATTGTGTTGTAGATAGTTTGCTGAAGGAGATATGCTCCAGCAAACATCTTAAATGATGTCTTACAAGTGCTCTGTCTGGTTCAATAACATTCTGTTGTGCTCTGTGGCTAAAATACATTTGAAAAGGGGGTAAAAGCAAATGTAAAAAGAAAAGGAAAACTGTGTCCTAAGTGTCTTTTGATTTTCCATTTTTAGGTTCAGGAGTGGTGTTCTAAGATGCGTAAAGAAGGATATGTGATAGACCGACAAATCAGAGGTAAATAAAATATATCAAAAAAAAAAAGAAAAAAATCTAATTAATTTTCTTTTCAGAAATTATTTTTATCATCGAATAAGAATTAATAAGTCAAACCAAATACATTTATTGTTATGATTCTGTCCAATCATTAATCATCAACAAATTTTCTGTTGTCTAAAATCCTAAATCATAGGGTACTATGCCCACAGTAAGACTGAAAAGACCACTAGATAGATTATCAAATGATGATGTTTAGCTTTAATCAATAGCCCAGTTATAACCCGTGTCAAGAGTATTATGCATTTATTTGCCTTCTATGGGGCAGAGCTACTCAATAATTCAAATGTGACAACAACATAAGATTGCTTCACTGTATTGATGCTATCTTACAGGAACTCAGTTCTTGTTTAATAGGAACAATACTCTTAAACATAGCTCAGTGGTTAGAGTGTCAAGCTCACAATCATAAGGTTGTGAGTTTGATTCCTGGATTGGGCTGTGTATTGTGTTCTAGAGCAAGACACTTTATTTCATGTTGCTCCAGTTCACTCAACTGTAGAAATGAGTTGCGATGTCACTGGTGCCAAGCTGTATGGCCTTTGCCTTTCCCTTGGATCACATCAGTGGCATGGAGAGGAAAGGCTGGTATGCATGGGTGATTGCTGGTCTTCTATAAACAACCTTGCCCGGACTTGTGCCTCGGAGAGGAACTTTCTAGGTGCAATTCCATGATCATTCATGACTAAAGAGGGTCATTACCCTTTTTTTTTTACTCTTAACATACTAGTTTTCTTTAAGACTCAGGTTGCTATTTGGCCCTTATCTTGTGAAATGGAGTCTGTTTTTTTTTTTGTACCCCACATCTTAGTGTACTGGGACATGATAATAGCAACAATAAAAATTTCTTAATATTGAATTTTAAGGGACTGGGGAATTGTGTTGTTCATGTCTTTTGCAGAGACATGAATATTACAAGTTGTGTTACAGCTTAAATTTCAACTGAAAATCGTTCATGGCTTTTACTCAGAAGAGACTTACCTTTACACTTCTCTTTATGAACACAGCCATCTTTGTTTGAAAAACAAAGAATAAGTCATTGAACTAACCTTATTATATTATATATCACTGGTAGTTTTGTTACTGTCTTCAGATTTTTCTGGAGGAACTGGAAAAATGGAACTCAAATACTAAAGAAACTGGCATAAATAGATAGTAAATCCTCTATCACTTTCACCATCCTTAGACAATTCATCTATTGTTCACTGACTGAGCAAACTTTATGTGGTCAGAAGTCTCAATCAATAGCTCATCATTATTGATCTATAAATGATAACAGTGTGAACTAGCTGCTTTTTTGCATATAGTATTAGGAAGGGTTAAAACATAACACTGCAAATTTATGAAGCACTGTTTCAGTATTGCTGCTGCTTACATTGATAGACTATTCCATGTACATAACAGTTTGGTAGACTAAGTCATTAAGAGCTAATTATTTTGACACTACTGAATAGGTATGAAATGCTAGTCTTAGTTTAGTTGTCTGTTATCCAATCAATTCAGCAAGTTGTGGATATTAAGTCAATAATTGTTATAATATTGGTGATAATGATCATTATCACTTCACTGTTTATTTTTCAATGCTGATAATAAAGCTATCACAGGCTGGATGAATTTTTTGTACAACTTGTTGCTATTTGTTGTACAGTTTTATTATTTCATCCATAAAGTTCAACATTGTGAGGTGTAACTTCACAAATACCTTCCCTTGTCATTATATGGAACTTTTTAATGAACTCTCATCTGTTTATATCACATTTTCACATTAGCAATATCTTTTCTACATACATCAATTGAAGCCTTTAATGCAAGGCTGTTCTTTCACAGCTCAAGCTCCATCCTTCCTGTGAATAAGCTTGGCACATCCAACAGATCATACTGAATTTATTTCCTTCTCACTTCCATGAATTCTCTACATTCAATATTCATCTTTTGCTAGTATTATTACTTTACATCACACACGTGTTTCATACACTCACATTGTCCATTTGTTTGTTTAACATCTGTTTTCCCATACTAGCCTTATGAGAGAAAATATTACAGCTACCTAATATGTTTGTAAACTGAAATGGAGCTACTATATTTTTGATATAACCACCATCATCACCATTGCTTATGTCATCTAACTACAAAAATGATCTATCATGAATTTCATTTTATAAATGCATTTACTACTGAAGTCACAGTTCTTTGTCTGCCTCTCAGAGTGCCTGTTACATTTCTTGTATATCCATTGCCTGCATTAAGCACATGGCATTGAGTTCCTACTTATTGGTCAAGGGAATTTCTTTAAAAGTAGATGGATAAATCTTTGGATTGTGCTATTTTTAACTTTTAGGCTTTGAACTCAAGAACATAATGCACACCCATTGAGAAAGCTACAGATCAGTAGTGAAAAATATTTTGGAAACATAAGCAGCTTTTGGAAAAAAATAAATGTGAAATATAGATAAAAGCCAACTGGTGAATGTATGTATAAAGTTTATCAATTATGATTCTTCCTAAATATAACAATGGCATTATGAAATAGCCAGAAAAATAATCAAAATATAAAGATTTATCAATAAAAGATACAAAGATGGAGAATTGGCTACAATAGTGATACCTGTAGTTACAGAAACTTTAGGAATAATGATAAATTAAATTAATGACAAACATTTTCTAGGCTTCTCATCCCAAGAAAGTGTATAAGCACTTGTAAGCACTCTCATTTTGTTCATAGAAGAATAAGATAAATTGCACACTTGCACAAACAACATCCTCACTGATTACTCACTATATACACATGTGCACATACAAAAGAAATAGCTTACCATTATTACATATTTGCATACTAAGGGAACATTACTAATACATATGATTGATTATAATAATCTAATTGTAATGAAGGAAATAAAACAAAGTTAACAATTAAAACATGTGTTCTTTATTCCAACATATAACCTTGGGAAAGGTTTTTCTTGAAATAAATATTAACAGGATTATCATGCAAAAAAAAAAGTTAGTTAGAAACTATTGAGTTGATACCATCATGTCAGGCACATATCATTCCTCGGTGTAATATATAATTTCTCAAGATTTGCAATTGCTGTGTCATAATCAGTGCAATCAGAAATGGATTGGAATACTGTTGGCAACACAAAATTAATAAGGATATCAAGTTTGTTAACAGCATCATGATTTGCACTTAACGAAGTAAGGAAGTTTGTGAAAGTTCTCTTCCAGTGTACTCATGCCTTGTCAGACCCTCTAGCACTCGGTATGGCATCAAAGCATTCAGGACATAAAAGTTTATCCATAATATTTATTTCAAGAAGATTGTAATGAAGGAAGTAAAACAAAGTTAACAATCAAAATATGTATTCTTTATTCCAGGAAAAGGGAAAGACGGCTGCTCAGAAATGCCAAAACATTCCCAGGCGAAGAATGTACACCACAACATAGACTAGTAGTTAGTGACTTTAGGATCAGAGCTAAGTGGCTGCCCAGAAGACGACCAGCTTGGAGGAGAAGGGTATGGAAGCTCAAAGATCCTGCAAATGGACAGAGATTTAGAGACCTATTACTCGAAGCCTTTGACGAAATAGAGGGGGATGTAGCTTCACACAATGTAGAGGACAACTGGACTTTTCTACAGGACAACCTGCTGAGGGCCACCGACAAGATCTGTGGTTGGTGCAAGGTCCCTTCTCGACCCAAAATAACATGGTGGTGGAACAAGGAGGTAGACAGGTCTATTTAGACAAAAGAAACAGGCTTGGAAGGACTGGAAGAACGGTGGTAGCAGGGAATTGTACCAATCTGCCAGAAGGGAAGCTAGGCGACAGGTTTATCTAGCCAGAGGGGAGGCAGATAAGAAAAGATTTGCCAATGTTCTGCGCCGTGAGGACCAAAGACTTGAGGTATTTCGTGTCGCAAGACAGTGTAGGAGAGAGAATAGTGATGTAGTAGGAGAGAAATGTGTTCGCATGGATGATGGTACGCTTGCTGTAAATGAGGCTGCAAAGAAAGAGGTCTGGAGAAGCCACTACGATAGATTGCTTAATAAAGAGAATGAATGGGAGAAAGAGAGTCTGCCGTATGTTGACCCAACAGAGGGACCAGCTACCCGAGTTGACAGTACCATGGTAGATAAAGCAATTAAGAGTATGAAGACAGGGAAAGCCCCCGGCCCATCAGGAATCACTGCAGAGATGCTCAAAATATCTGGCAGTGTCGGCTATAGCCTAGTCACCCGTATTACGAACCAGGTGATACACGACGGGTGATACACGACTGGTGTAGCAGCACCATAATCAACTGCTACAAAGGTAAAGGTGACGCTTTAGATACAAATAATTACAGAGTTATCAAGCTTTTAGATCAGGTAATGAAAGTCACGGAGAGGGTCATAGCTCAACTGCTTAGGGAGCGAGTCAGCTTAGATGAGATGCAGTTTGGTTTTGTGCCTGGGAAAAGCACCACTGATGCTATATTTCTGGTAAGACAGCTTCAGGAGAAATACCTAGCCAAGGATAAACCTCTGTTCCTGGCTTTCGTTGATATGGAGAAAGCCTTTGACAAGGTCCCCCGATCTCTCATCTGGTGGTCAATGAGGAAACTAGGGATAGAAGAATGGTTAGTGAGAGCTGTGCGAGCCATGTACAGAAACTCTGTCAGTAAGGTGAGGATTGGCAGAGAGTACAGTGAAGAATTCCGGGTGGAGGTAGGGGTCCACCAAGGTTCTGTCCTCAGCCCCCTCCTATTTATCATAGTTCTCCAGGCTATAACAGAGGAATTCAAGACAGGATGCCCCTGGGAGCTCCTCTATGCTGATGACCTTGCACTAATTGCTGAGTCACTATCACAATTAGAGAAGTTTCAGGTATGGAAGCAAGGACTAGAATCAAAGGGCCCTGCTCGATCTGTAGAAAAGGAGTGGGAAGTAACTCTATAAGATGCACCCAGTGCAAGCTATGGACACATAAGAGGTGCAGCAATATCAAAGGAAAGTTAACTAGGAAGTTAGTTTTTGTTTGCAGCAGATGTTCTGGCGCTATAAATACTGGAAATGTGCAGAAAACAACTTCTGCCACATTCCAGGGAGAAAAACTAGAAGTGGTTGATAGCTTCCGCTATCTTGGTGACCAAATTAGCAGTGGAGGTGGGTGCGCTGAAAGCGTAGCTGCTAGAATTAGAATAGCCTGGGCAAAGTTCAGAGAGCTCTTACCTCTGCTGGCGACAAAGGGTCTCTCTCTCAGAGTAAAAGGCAGATTGTATGACGCATGTGTACGAACAGCCATGCTTCATGGCAGTGAAACATGGGCCGTGACTGCTGAGGACATGCGTAGGACTGGCTCATGTGCGGGCGACACATGAAATCTTTCGAGCAGGATCGTTGCCAGTGCCCATGGACTGGCTCTTGTGCGAGTGACACATGAGGTTTTTCGAGCGAGATCGTTGCCGGTGCCCCTGGACTGGCTCATG
This sequence comes from Octopus bimaculoides, assembly GCF_046866305.1. Lineage (NCBI taxonomy): Eukaryota > Metazoa > Mollusca > Cephalopoda > Octopoda > Octopodidae > Octopus > Octopus bimaculoides. Next base: position 30,156,663 of record NC_142945.1, on the reverse strand, counting down.
TGCGGGTAACACATGAAATTGTTTGAGCGGGATCGTTGCCAGTCCCCTTGGACTGGCTCATGTGCGGGTGACACATGAAATGTTTCGAGCGGGATCGTTGCCAGTGCCCATGGACTGGCTCATGTGCGGGAGACACATGAAATCTTTCGAGCGGGATCGATGCCAGTGCCCCGGGACTGGCTCATGTGCGGGAGACACATGAAATCTTGTTTGAGCGGGATCGTTGCCAGTCCCCTTGGACTGGCTCATGTGCGGGTGACACATGAAATGTTTCGAGCGGGATCGTTGCCAGTGCCCATGGACTGGCTCATGTGCGGGAGACACATGAAATCTTTCGAGCGGGATCGATGCCAGTGCCCCGGGACTGGCTCATGTGCGGGAGACACATGAAATCTTTCGAGCGAGATCGTTGCCGGTGCCCCTGGGCCGGCTTGCAGGTGACACATGAGGTTTTTCGAGCGAGGTCGTTGCCGGTGCCCCCGGACTGGCTCATGTGTGGGCGACACATGAAATCTTTCGAGCGAGTTCGTTGCCAGTGCCCCTGGACTGGCTCATGTGCGGGCGACACATGATATCTTTCGAGCGAGTTCGTTGCCAGTGCCCCTAGACTGGCTCATGTGCGGGTGACACATGAAATGTTTCAAGCGGGATCGTTTGCCAGTGCCCCCGGACTGGCTCATGTGCGGGCGACACATGAAATCTTTCGAGCGGGATCGTTGCCAGTGCCCCTGGACTGGCTCGTGTGCGGGCGACACATGAAATCTTTCGAGCGGGATCGTTGCCAGTGCCCCTGGACTGGCTCATGTGCGGTAGACACATGAAATCTTTCGAGCGGGATCGATGCCAGTGCCCCTGGACTGGCTCATGTGCGGGCGACACATGAAATCTTTCGAGCGAGATCGTTGCCGGTGCCCCTGGGTCGGCTTGCGGGTGACACATGAGGTTTTTCGAGCGAGGTCGTTGCCGGTACCCACGGGCTGGCTCGTGTGCGGGTGACACATGAGGCTTTTTTATTTTTTTTTTCGAGCGGGATCGTTTGACAGTGCCCCCGGACTGGCTCATGTGCGGGCGACACATGATATCTTTTGAGCGAGATCGCTGCCGGTGCCCCTGGACTGGCTCTTGTGCGGGTGGCACATAAAAGACACCATTTCGAGCGTGGCCGTTTTCGTGTGGGTGACACGTAAAAGCACTCACTACACTCTCTCAGTGGTTGGCATTAGGAAGGGCATCCAGCTGTAGAAACTCTGCCAAATTAGATTGGAGCCTGGTGTTGCCACCCGGTTTCACCAGTCCTCAGTCAAATCGTCCAACCCATGCTAGCATGGAAGGTAGACGTTAAACGATGACGATGACGAAGACCTTGGGAAAGGTTCTTCTTGAAATAAATATTAACAGGATTATCATGGAAAAGAAAAATTAGTTAGAAACTGTTGAGTTGATACCATCATGTCAGGCACATCCTACTACATTATATATGCTTGCAGAAGCTTCCTTATAAAATAGTGTAGAGGAATTACTAACTAGAAAAAGAAACTATTACTACTAATGCTTAGGGTAATAACAATAATATTGATTATGATAGTGATTTCTAACTCTGGCACAATACCCCACATTTTATTAGAGATACAGTCAACTGAATGATCTTGTAATCGACTGCTTATATTTTACTGATACAAGAAAAGTTAAAGGAAAAGTAAACCTTAGTTGGAGATGTACTCACTATCATAGAATGCATCTGAATACTATAATGTATTTAGTCCAGCACTCTACCAAATCAAAAGACATACCTACAAGTGACGCTTGTACAAGGATCACATCAATTTTTGCAAAAATCACATATATGAACCTAGACAGTCACGAAATAATACTATTTAAGCTGAAAGGCTGATGAGTATAAGAACCAGCTAAATGGTAAGCAAAATGATAATTGAAATAACAAAAGAAATGACATCTCTCTTCTGCACTATTGACTTTTGAAAGTATACAAATGAATATGAATAACTTCTGATACAGAATATGCTATAATTCACTCTCACTGCTGCTCTGTTACAAAATCATTTATTTGTCTTTAATAGCAGTCCATTAGGATTAAATATGAAGATCACAGTTAATTATTTTCAAGATTAGCCATTTGTATTATCTGGATGACTTGAAATTTTATTATCAGCTCCAAGCAGGAACTCAGTGAGTTTTGAGAAAGGTGAGCACACCACTGCAAAGGATTGCAGGTCAGTTCAGTTTGATTGTATGAGAATGTCAAGACTTGACATTTAGTGGACTGTGTTTTCTAAATACCTTGAAGTAACTTAGAACAGATATTCAAGGAGTAGTACTATCTTGGGTGTTGCTAACTGGACATAAGCTTGGGTTTCATCACATGAGTGAAGGTATATGATTGCTGAAAAACCTGAAACACCCGGTCACCCCAGGAAACAGGATGTATAGAAAAAACTTATGAAAGAAAACTTCAAAAAGGATTACAAAAGAAGTGATGAGTTAATGTTCAATACAAATGTATTCACTAGACAAAATTAAGTGATTAGGTTTTGTAATTTGTCTTACTCAGAAGCTTTGGAATAGAATGAGCAAAAATCAATACCATATTTATCATACAAATAAGAAAGCTACTCACCAGCTACAATAGGATGTGAATCCTTGGGCATAACGGAGTCAGTGGATCTATGAAGTATCGCATTGCATAAGTGGGTCTAAGTTTTATTCCTTATGAGAAAAACTATTGAGTGATAATCAGAAACAAAAACAGAAGTTGCAGTCAACCTCCTCCACTTTGTACTCATCATCATCATCATCATCATCATCATTTAATGTTTGTTGTCCATGCTGGCATGGATTGGATGGTTTGACTAGGGTTGGCAAGCTGGAAGGCTGCACCAGTCTCCAGTCTCATTTGGCATGGTTTCTACAGCTGGATACCCTTCCTAACGCCAACCACACTGAGAGTGTAATGGGTGCTTTTACGTGGACGTTTAACAGGTACAAATTGGGTGTGGGTCCCAGTCATGTGAGTAGACATTCTCTCTCTTGCTCTCTTCACTATCTCTGTTTATTTGTTTTCCTTAAAAATAAGTGATCACAAAGTTGTCCTTTAAGATATTTTGAGAATATTTGCAAAAACACACTCGTCATCATCATCTTTATTTATCAGAATTACTTGATAAATAAGGATGATAATGGTGACCTTGTTCTACATCTCATTAATTACAACTGCCAAACTCACTCAACTACACATGAACATGATTCATTCTTCATCTTCAAAGCAAGAATAGATGAGTTTTTTCAAATCTGTGGAAACTGCAGAGAAGTGTACATCATATGAATGAATCAGAAAATCTTATATTTACATAACAGCATTAAACTTTTACTAAACATACTACCATAAAAATCTTTGAAACCAGTGAAAAACACAGAACTAGGCTTTGTGATCAGTTTTACTTGCTTAAATCACTCTGTCTTGACAGATGACGACGTCATCTTTGATCCTTAGAGGTTGTCTTGATGGCATTGGTAGGCCTTCACGTGGCTGAAAAGGCTGATTCTGGAGGCACATGTCCAATTACACTGAGAGCAGCGAAGAGGGCTCCGACGAAGATGAGCTCATCCAGGATTTTGCTGACGTTCCTTGAGCTGTCGCTGCTTTTCTTTGCGAAGTCTAGTCCGCTCATCCTCAAATTGCTGTGTACCAGTTTTTACCATACCCCTCCAGGTAGTACGGTCTGTGGCCAGTGTTTCAAGTTCACTAAGGGTATGCTGCAGAGCTTCAGGGATTTCTTGAGATAATCTTTATATCGCTTCTTTGGACCTCCAGACGGTTGGTTACCCTCTGCTAACTCCCCAAAAGGGACAATCTTGGGTATATGGTTTTCCAGCGTCCTGATAACATGCCCCACCCAGCGCAGTTGACGTTAAAGGATCATGCATTCGATGCTGGTCAGTTTCGCTTGTCTCAGGCTTTCCGTATGTGGGATCTTGTCTTTCCAGGTCAGATGAAGAATGCTCTGGGGACAGCAGATATGAAAAAATTTGAGGAGTTTGACATCATGGTGATAAAGTGTCCCGGTTTCTGAGGCATACAGAAGCGTGGGAACCACAACAGCACGATAAACCTCAATTTTTGTGGAGAGATTCAGATCACAATTAAGGAAGACCCTATTCTTGAGACATCCAAAAGCGGAGGAGGCAAGGTGGATGCAATTCTGAATTTCATGGTCAATGACCCCATTGCTTGAGATGATGCGACCCAAATAGGTGAATTTCTCTGTGTTTTTTAACTGGTTGTCTTGGATCGAAAGAGTCACAGGGAGTGAATCATTTTTGGAACGTTGAAGGATCTCTGTTTGCTTGATGTTGACCTGGAGTCCAGCCCGACAGTAGACATTGCACACAACATCTAGGTTCTGCTGAAGGCTGGCTGGTTCATGGGCAAGAGCTTTGCAGTCATTGGCATACTGTAATTCAAAGAGAGTGGTTGACTGAGTCTTTGTTAGTGATTTTAGTCTCCTCAAGTTGAAGAGACTCCCATCATGGCGATATCGAATTGGGATGCCATCTTCGGGGTTGAGGTCATAGCAAGATAGGTTCACATTGTAGAGGAGAGGAGCCAGGATACAGCCTTGTTTAACACCAACTTGAACGTTGAAGTAGCCAGACTGATCACCACCCAATATCACACGTGATTGCATGCCATCATGGAACTGGTGTAGCATGGCAAGGAACACCTTGAAGAGGGCAGGGGCCAGGACACAGCCTTGTTTAACACCAACTTGAATGTTGAAGTAGTCAGACTGATCACTACCCAATGTCACACCTGCTTGCATGCCGTCATGGGACTGGTGTAGCATGGCAAGAAGCTTAGGAGGGCATTCCATAGTAGTGGGTAGCTAATAATATCAAAAGCCTTAATTAGGTCAATAAAGGCAATCAAGGCATCATGCTGTTGTTCTCCGCACTTCTCTAACAGGAGGCGGGAGACAAAGACCATGTCAATAGTGCTACAGTTAGCTCTAAAACTGCATTGAGACTCTGGGAGGATTACTTCAACGAAGTGGCCAAGACATCGAGAGAGCAGGACGTGTGCCAAGACCTTTCCTGCAACATCCAGAAGTGAAATACCTCTGCTACTGTTGCAGTCTGAGCAATCTCCCTTCTTGAAGATAATGATTATGTCAGCGTGTTTCCAGCATTGAGGGATCAAGACACTTTTCCAACAGTAGAGGATAATCTGATGACGCTGGACAAGAGCAGGACCACCATATTTATAGATCTCCCCCGACACACCATCTGATCCAGGTGATTTCCTGTTTTTTAAGTAGGAGAGAGCTGTACAGATTTCCACGAGGGAGGGTTCCATATCCAGCTCAGGGAGATGAGGGAGCTCGTCAGTCAGTATTGTGTCTGTAGGATTTATCTTGTTCAACAAGGAGTTGAAGTGTTCTGTCCATCTGTCACGGATCTGAGTTTTTTCCTTGTAGAGAGTGTTGCCGTCTGAAGATCGTATTGGATTGATATGATTGGAGGACGGACCATACATGGATTTGGTTGCAGTGTAGAATTTGTGGATCTTATTTTCATCTGCAAAATGTTGAATTTCTGTAGCTTTGTTCTTCCACCAAGTGTTCTGAATCTGCCTAAGTCTGCTCTGGCATTCCAAGCGAAGATCTTTCCAATTCTGGTGATGTGTGTTGGACCTGCTTGAGAGGTAGGCATCATGAGCCTGGTTTTTACTTCTGAGAAGAGGGAGGATCTCATCAGCAGATTCATCAAACCAGTCAGGATTATGATGTCTAGTGTGTCCTAGTTGTTCGGTTGTGACCAAGGAGATCAGGGAGATATGTTTGTCCCATATATCATCTAGATCCTCTTGGTTTACCGAGGTAGGATCGGGGAGTGGGAGAGTATCCAATTTGATGGCAAGCTGATCTTGAAAGAGGCCACGATTCTCAGGATCATACAGTTTCATGGCGTTCAGTCGTTTTGATGCTGTCAACTTTCGGCTAGGGGGTTAAATGTTGATTCTAAGCTTGGCGTGGATAAGGTTGTGATCCGTCCAGCAATCTGTTCCACGCATTGCGTGAGTATGGAGGACATCGCCCATGTATTGATGACGGACAATGATGTAGTATAGGAGATGCCACTTTTTGGAATGTGGGGGCATCCATGACGTCTTGTAAATGTCCCACTGTTAAAAGAGGGTGTTAGTGATGCACAGGTCATACTCAGAGCAGAAGGTGAGTAGTCTCTGTCCATTAGCGTTTATTTTCCCTGTGTTGTGAGGACTGAGGATTCTTTGCCAGGTGGTATTGTCACATCCGACACGGGAGTTGAAGTCACCCATGAGTACAATCTTGTCCGATTGGGAAATGTTCTGAAACACAGTATGCAGAGAATCATAGAAGGCGTCTTTTATCTCTTCATCAGAGTCGAGAGTTGGTCCATAAACACTGAGAATTGTCAGAAAACATTTGTTTGAAAGTGGAATTTTGATTGTCATCAGACACTTGCTGATACAGGAGGGTACTCCAGGAATTTTCTACAATAGGCTGTTCTTGATTGCGAAACAAACCCCATGCAAACAGGGCATCCGAGAGGGATGTCCTTTCCAGAAGAAGGTGTATCCACCAGCTTCTTCAGTGAGGGAATCCTCATTGGAGAAACGAGTCTCACTGAGTGCAGCAATGTCAATGTTGTAGCGCTTGAGTTTGGTGGCTACAAAAGCAGTGCGTTGCAGGGGTCGTCAAGTGTCCAGCTCATCATGTGAAACATCATCAAGGAGCGTACGAACATTCCAACATGCAAAGATGAGGTTCGAGGGTTTCTTTTTCTTTTTCAGTTTTGATGCTTGGTTTCGACTGCATGTTTGGGGATGACTCACTGGGAGCGGTTACCCAGTCGAACAAGTGAGGACAAACTTTTTCTGAGTCACATTTTCTAGGCCCTTCCCCATGTGAGGCAGGCTGTGCTATCCCTGAAAAGGGTTGCCTGGACGCACAAACAGGACCAAGGTGGATGTTCGTCCATGGATCCATCCAACAATGACTATCTTACTTATGCCACCTGTGTGCAGGACTCCAACTAGAGGCTTCCAACTTCATCCTAGTCTTCCCCCATCGCCAGATAACCCCCATCGCCGCAGGACTTGCTGAGAGGATGAAAGAGAAGGAAGGATGAAAGGCGAAGCTTGTGCTGTGAAAAGTTTAAGGTGCCAGAGAGGATGCACAGTTCTCAGCTGCACGCACTTGACAGAAGGCGAAGTGGGTGTTCAATGGCAAGAGGAGTTTTGAGATGATTGACCCTTATCTTCTCCTGCAACAAGCTGCCAAAGTTGGTGGATAAGATCCTATGCTCTGCCTTAGGACCAGCCCATCTGGTCCTGTTTGAAGGCTTCTTGCGGCAAGCTGCTAGAACTCCAGTTTGTCATAGTCCACCTTTATAGCCAGCTTGCATGGTATTGCCCTCATCCAACTTCACTAAGAACAGATCTGCCATACCATAGCCCCGTTAGCCATGTTTTCAGGATTCAGGCTCTAAATATATATATATATATACATACATACTTATAAAAAAATGCAAATAAAAAAGATAAGAAATAAAAAAAGGTACAATGTGTGAATAAGAATTACATATAAATAATATTGTATAAAGAAAAGTAAAAGATATGCAATTAAAAGACATAAAATAATATATATATATATATATATATATATATATATATATATATATAGAGAGAGAGAGAGAGAGAGAGAGAGAGAGAGAGAGAGAGAGAGAGAGAGAGAGAGAGAGAGAGAGAGGGAGAGAGAGAGTAAAAATATACATATATACATATAAACAAAATGGTATATACATATTTACAGACATTTTGTTGGATGGCCATTGACTGTTCAGGAGTTCATTCACCCTTTGGCAGGTCTTATTTTTCATCCCACACGGTGTCCAACAGTCACCCTCCTCACCAAGCAAGCCTGTTGGGGTTGCCAGTTTAGTCGCTGATGACCCAACCATGCGACAGGTTGCACTGGATCACATGTTACCAGTAGGTCACTTCAGTACTGGATGTCCAATATTAAATATGTAAACCAACTTAATCAGGCTAGACAGCATTAAATTGCAAAGGAAGCAATCAGCCATGACCTATATATTATCTTCTTAAATAGTCTCATCATCATTGATAGAAATATGATTGTTAATTCACTAAAGACAAAGCAGATAGATTTTGAATTTGCTTTTTAAGAATTTTGGACTGAAACCTTGTGTTGAAATCAATATTGATATATTTGGGAAGAGCTATAATTGATAAAGCCTATAAACACACATTGGCTGTAGCTTACTCTTTTACTCGTTTCAGTCATGCGACTCTGGCCATGCTGGAGCACTACCTTGAACGGTTTTAGTCAAACAAACCGACCCCAGGACTTATTTTTTAAGCCTAGTACTTATTGTGTCCGATCTTTTGCTGAACTACTAAGTTACAGGCACCAACACCGGTTGTCAAGTGGTGGTGGGGGACAGACACAAAGACACGCACAGATAGTGAAAATTAAATATATAATAAACTAGACCTTCGTCTTTCCTGTATACATAAAGCTACCTGCACTTTTAAATATTATAAGGACATTAAACAACCTCTATAATAGCTCCTAACCTAGGGCCAATCTAATTTACTCTCTCTATTGTTGACCCAAAAGTCGATTGATCTGCTTAATTGTTTGAGTCCTTTTAGTCTTGTTCTTCTTTACCATTACTTCTTAACCACTCTTACTATACTTGCATGGTATGCTATATTGAAGGAACTAAACATTCTATTTGTGATGTACTCATCATTATGCATTAGCAAAGCAAAGATATCTAACCCAGAAGTAGCAGCCTGCAAACCCTAGCCAGTTTTGGACCTTTATGATTTGACGGGCAACATTTTTTTATGTAGTGTTTTTGGTACCGAAATACTTGCAAACTTCGTATACTTGTATATTTTGTGGTATAGAACAGATAAGAAATTTTGTATTCGATGTTATTTCATGTTAAAAATTGTCTTATTTCGATAATTTCAACTAATCACTGACGTCTATTCAGTTGAATACAGTTAGTGCTGTGACGGTGTATATGGTGTTAATCCCCGTTAGTTCTGATATTTCCGATTAACTAGACTGTTCGTAAACAAAGGGGAAAAAGCCATCAAAATACTTAAATATTGCCTGCACTTGTTATTGGAGCTACCAGAATTATTAATGCACCTCCACCAAGTGCTTCAATTCCTAGAAATAGCAGCCAAATCTTCTTCAAATCAAACTCTAGTTTAGGTTTAGGGTTCGGGTTTTAGAGTTAGGGTTAGGGTTAGGGTTATGAGTGAGGTTATGGCAAAAATATACACACCCAGATACTCACAGCGTAATTTATTATATAAACAATATATGCGTATAAATTATGATTAAACCAGATGAAATATGTCACAGGGAATAACACACTTAACACCGGCAGAAATTTATTGTTTACAAAAGAGCACTGACTGTATTCAGCTGAATAGATGTCAGTGATTGGTTGAAATTACAGAAATACGACAACTTTAACATGAAATAACTTGCGATGTACAATTTTTTGTTAAGAAGGCTAAGAGAAAAAGTTGTTTCGTATGACACATTCCACCAGTGTCCCAAGTTTGAAAGTGTTTCGTTAAGAAAACAAGTGTTGGTCGTCAAATCACAAAGATCCCCAGTTTTTTTTCCCAATTCCACTAAGTAAGTAACCCTTATACCAAGATAGTTATTTGTGTTGTACATGTTAAATAATAGATGGAACACACTATCTAAACTTCTTACCTGTAACTATTGTCCTGAGATGCATTACCTGATTCACACAATGGTGATTATACTAATTAAATAATATCAGTACCACCTATATAACATTCCAAATTGTTAACCATTAGACTACTTCCTACTGCTGGTTTTCTTTGATATCTGATTTGGTATTTCCTCTAACTCAGTGCTAGATGTAGTTTATTATATAATCCCCTTTTTCTTTGAACTCCTTAATGATTTACTACCAGGTTTTTCCTCTCCAAGTAAACATGTCCTAAAACTACTAGTGGTCTCCACTAACCCTTATAACATAATCATATCTAAAACAACACCCTACACCGTTTCATTTTACCAGATAAATCAATTATGCATAACACTACAATTCCTTAAAAGTTAGAACTTAACATTTGATTGCCTTCATACCTTCCCCTAACATTCAACCTATATCCACAGAATGCCTCTAAATTCTGTGTATCTCTACCCTCCTCTTTTTGCTCTTTAGCCTTAGCTAGCAAATCCTAAACCTCAATCCTATGCCTAATTGGCTTTATTTATGCATTTATTCTTCCTCACTTTTACTTTTTGCTTTCTTTATTCTTTATCCTTACTATATCTTCGGTCCTCTCCCAGCTACCCACTTCTTTAAGCCTACTATAATAAAATATCACCTACACCCCACTCTAGCCTACTAAAGAACCAGTTTAGCAGACTCCAATCTCACCCGGGTCACTGACCTTAAATATCATATTACACATTTTCACAAACTATATTCTTAACCTAACCCCACCCCCTAATGCCCACAACAGCCAACCTTGTTGGTCATTCTCCCATTTCATAGTTAGCCTCGACAGACTTCAGCCACATCCCTGCTATATTCTTAAGATATTCTTTTGTAAAATTACGTTTCATCTGAAGATTATGGTTTTTTGTAATAGAGTAATGTTCTCATTCTTCTATTTAAAAATGCATAAGAAACAGCTGTAATGAGCTGACATCTATCCATTGTTTCTTATTATTCATTTGATTTTATATATATATATATATATATATATACACACACACACGCACACACAACGGGCTTCTTTTAGTTTTTGTCTACCAAATCCACTCACAAGGCTTTGATTGACTCAAGGCTATAGTAGAAGACACTTGCCCAAGGTGCTACACAGTGGGACTGAACCCAGAACCATGTGGTTGGGAAGCAAGCTTCTTGTCTATATTTCACTTCTCACTTTTTCAAAGCCACTTATATTTGTTTATGACCTGAAAAATACTTTTCCCTACATCAGTTTGAAGCTTTTTCAATAAGTATACATTATGGATCTAGTTCAAAACGGGGGCACCAGTTTTCATTTATGTTTTATGTAGTGTTTTTGGTACCGAAAGACTTTCAAACTTCGTATACTTATCTACTTTGTGTTATAGAACAGAAAAAATTTTCATGTAAAAAATTGTCTTATTTCGATAATTTCAACCAATCACTGACAAGTATTCAGCTGTTTACACTTACTCCTTTGGCAGTTTAAGCAGTGTAAAGCGTATTTAATCTCCATTTATAATTTCGTTAACATCTACCTGAACTGTATGTGTACAACATTTGCTTTTTTCATTTTCTTTCACGCGTGTTTATTTCGTTAACATCTGCTTGAACTGTATGAAAGGTTTATTAGCTACTGCCTAACCCTAACCCTAACCCTACTGCCAATATGCTTCAGCCATTTTTTGACAAGGAAATAATAATTTTATCACTGCCAGAATCGTTTGAGAATCATTTGTTTACGTAGTCAGCACTTACTGTATTCGACTGAATGGACGTCAGTCATTGGTTGAAATTACAGAAATACGACAACTTTAACATGAAATAACTTGCGATGTATGTTTTTTTGTTAAGAAGACTAAGAGAAAAAGATGTTTTATATGACACATTCTACCAGTGTCCCAAGTTTCAAAGTGTTTCGTTAAGAAAATACTGGTGCCCCCGTTTTGAACTAGATCCTACATTATTTCTTTTAAATATTTAGTTTTTTGATTTTACATTTTTATTTGTCAAATCACTATGGTAGTAAACATGCAACCTAATGACATTTTTATTTACTTATGGCTTTATTTTTTGAGTAACGAGAACATTACTAGAGGTATGGATTTCTCTATTAGGTACCATCATACCACAAAGATGTTGGTTACATCTCCAGCAATGGTTACATCCTTTTCTTGATTATATGATATATTATTAAATTTAAATATATGTTCTTTTAGTGATGCTTTTATGCCAGCACAGCTGCATGTGCCGTCATCTTTCTTATTTGATCGTAGTTTTAATAATAATGTTGTACTCCCATTATGTAAATGACGTAAACATTGCAATTAAGACCACTCACTAAGATGGCACCCAGGAAACAGAAAAAACCATACTGTGGAATAGATCCAACAAAGCAAATACTATCCATAACATTAAACACCCCATTCAACACCCCAATAAAAGGCTACTGGTATTTTAACTGTGGCCAGAAATTATAGATGATAAGACAAACTTTTACTCACTTAATATATGAAATCTATTGCCAGTAAGCACCAGATCTTCCAGAGCTCTACAATGTCAACAAGTGCAAATATTAACAAACCTAGTAAGGATCATAAGAAACATATCTCCTATGCATCTACCACATACAATTCTTCAGATACAGCCAACAAGATTGACTCAGAGTATATAAAGGAGGCAGAAAAAGTTTGAAACCATCATAGTAATAATGCTAATAGAATGTGCCCCATGTACCATGACAAATTCTGGAACAGACTTGAAAGGAAAAGAAGAAAACGGGACAAGAAAATCTGGTATAACAAAAAAATACAAGGTGTGATGTTCATCAATGCTATACCCAAAGGTTAATTAGCCTGAAAATTTAAAAAACAGCACTGTATGACACAAAACTTTACAATCAAAGTTGTAGAAAATCAGGTAGATCCAACAAATCATTGCTGTATAAAAAAGCATTTAAGAAAACATTTTGCACTAATGACTGCAAAGTATGTGCAACAGACCTAAAAATAAACTGCAAAATTAGAGACATTGTGTCCCATACAAAATGCATGAAATGACAATGTAGAAATAGCACCGCAACTTACATAGGAGTAACATCATGTAGCCTATGTGAAAGAATTTCAGCACATTGGAGAGAGAGTACAATGAGAGTAAACAAGCATTCAAAATAAAGAAGCTATACAAATACAGGAGGCAGGCCCTCACCCACACAAATAGAATATGAAGAATGACTGGGTTAACAACACAAGACCAAAATAATACAATAATAAAGTTTAAATAAGTCCCAAGAACAATAATGTCCACCTGACATGCAAACAGGTGATGCTTGCAAATAAAAATAAAGTCTTAAGTAAGCAAAAATATCATCTGTTCACATGCTTTCTACCATGGAGGTTTAACAACAGCAAAAACATCAGTTATAAAATGAAAACTATGCATTCAAAAAAATATATATATACCTGTTGAAAAACTACAGATTGGTGTTGCAAAAAATTTTGTGGAACATTGACAAACATGAACTGCTTTGGAAAACAAAGAGAAATGAAATATAAGCAAAATGCAACTAGTTTATAGGCTTTATCAGTTATGACTTTACCCAATATAACAATAAGGCAAACAGATTCTGTCAATTTGTAGATGTAGCACACACACATAAAAAGGGACTTGAAAGATGTAAGTTCACAAATGTACATCTTGAGATATTGAGGATGTGTGAAATGAAAACTTCAACAACCCCACGTATAATTGGAGACTATGACTGCCTTTTATTCCTCTCAAGTTAGTAAAATAAGTGCTAGGTGTATACTGAAATCAATTTGTAGTGATGTAAAATGAAAAAATCATTCAGTAGCAATTGTTATTACTGCTACTACTATCATTGTTTGGAGCAGTGGGTTGGCAAACCATTAGGACATTGCTGATCTGGCATTTTTAAGCTCTGAGATCAAAGCTTGCTGAGGTCAACTTTGCCTTGCATTCTTTTAAGATCGATAAAGAACCAGTCGAGTGTTGTGGTTGGTATAATTGACTGGCCCTCTCCCTTCAAATTTCTGGCCTTGTGTGTATATTAGAAACATTATTCCCATTCTTTAGTGTAGTGGATTGGCAAATTTATTAGTGTTAGATAAAACGTTTTGCATTACTTGTTCTGGTTCTTTACATTTAGAGCTCAAATCTTGCTAGTTGATAAAATGAACTAGTAGTCAAGTACTAATTCAATCTAATCAACTTAATATTTTTGGCCTTGTGCCTATGTTAGAAATAATTATTATTACTGTTATTCTGACTTTCATTAACATTACTTTTCAATTTTTTAACAGCTATCAAAAGAGAAGAAGAAAAAACTAAACGCTCTCTAAAAGAATCTGCCAAGAAAGGTGAAAAGGATGCTTGTGTGATTCTTGCTAAGGAGCTGGTCCATTCTAAAAAGGCAGTTTGCAAGTTGTATGCTGCTAAAGCTCACTTAAATTCAGTTCAGTTAAACATGAAGCAACAACTAGGTAAGAGAGTGAACTTTTGCTTTAATAATAAGAAATTATCAAAAGACCATAGTTAACTTACTTTTGTAAGAAAATATATTGTTCCAATCATTTTGATGTAGTTCAAACAGTAATTGTATTTTTCTTCACATGCCATATCAATCTGATTCTCTTATCTTTTATCTGTTTTAGTCATTGGACTGTAACCATGCTGGGGTACTGCTTTGAAGGATTTAATTCATCAAATTGCCCCCACTATTTATTTTTTTAAAGTTTAGTATTTATGCTATTGGTCTCTTTTGTAAAGCCACTAAGTTATGCAATGTAAACAAACCAACACCAATTGTCAGGTAACAGGGAGAGGAGGGAGCAAGCACAAGCACAGCATTTAGTATCAACCTCTACATATATTCATGACTGATACTCTACTATCCAAAAGTTAAGATCACCTACAAAAGTTAATTTCAGTGTCATCAATTTAGATAATTTTTTGGTATAAAAATATGGAATAACATATTGCATAAAGTTTGGGGTTTATTCAATATGGAATAACACTATTTATACATATTTTATATTTTATACATATTTTATATTTCTTGACAGCAAGCCTATTTGGCAATGTTGTCAAAATCATTTTAGCATCCACTTTTTGGCAACATTGCAATACATTTTGATTATTTACACTCCTCATGTGCTGTGGATGAGATAACATCACTTAATGACTGCATTAAATGTATTATTGTTTCTTTCAGGTTCAATTATTTAAAATAAGTTAAATTAATGAAATTCCTAAAAATCAACCTGAATATAGGCAAACTCAGTTATTTATCACCTGAAAAGAGACAAGACATTGTCACATACATAGTGAAGGCTATAGTTTTCGAGATGTAGCCAAGAAAGTTAAAGTTTACTACACTGCCATCCACTCCACCATTGTAAGGTATAATGACAGGTAAAAATAACAACAGAGCTCAGTTAGATCGTCCAAAAGTGACTTCTTAATCACAGGATAAGTTCATTGGAGTCACCAGTCTTTGAAATAGGTGCCTGACAGCAAATGAAATTGCTGCACAAGTAAGTGAAGTTGGCGAAGCTAATGTGTCTCCTACAACCATGTGGAGAAGAGTCATTGCTGCCAGTCTAAATGGCCATTGTGCTGCCAGAAGACCACTGCTTTAACCTGTGAATAAAGGTAAGCGACTCATATGCGCCAGAAAATACCAAACTTAGACCATTGATCAACGGGAAAGAGTCCTCTGAACTGATGACTTAAAGATTGAAATCTTCAGATCCTAGCATAGAGTTTATGTGAGACAAGGAATTGGTGAATGGATGGTGGGGAAGTGTGATGAACTGGGTGTGTTTTGCAGGCAATAGTGTTGAGGGTACTCATTGGGTAACAGCAATATTGAATCAAAATGGGTATCACTCTATCCTCCAGCATCATGCTATTCCATCTGGGATGAGGCTGATTGGTGATAATTTCATGTTCATTCAAGATAACACTCTTAAACATACTTATAAGCTATGCAGAAATTATTTAGAGAAGAAAATGGATGAAAAAATAGTTGACTATAATAGAATGGCCAGCCCAATTCCCTGATTACAATCCCATTGAAAGTGTGGGGGATGAATTGGATTGCAGAGTCAAAAGTCAACAACCAAGTAGTGCAGAAACCTTTGGACACTCTTACAAGAAGAGTGGCGAACATTTGCTTTCATTGGTCAAAAGAATGCCCAGAGTATGCTCAGCAATGATCAAGGCTAAGGGCTGATATTTCGATAAATCTAAGATTCAGAGTTTTTCTCTGATTTTTCAGAGCTTTGTTTACTTACTGAGTTAATTATGTCATCTAATGAATGTAACTGTACATTAATAAAATATTCCACCAGAACCTCTAGTTATTTCCATTTTGTAGATGTTTTTTCAAAATAAGTTTAGGTGATCTTAAACTTTGGGATAGTAGTATAAACCCCCAAAATATCTTTGATCCCTTTGTCACCACTAACACGATAGTGATTGTCCAGATTGAGCTAAATATATAATTGTTTATACGTAGGAAGTAAAATTATTCAATGAATTGAGTATTATTTATATTTTATTGATTATTTCATGTAGTTTTTGTGGTGGAGAGAAAAAAGATCAGAACTTCTCAATTGTTACTAATCACTGCTTCACTCCCTGCAAGTGGGTTTTTTGAAATCCTGTATTTGTGGAAGGAAAGGGCAGTAGGAATTAATATATCAAGAAATTGTGTAATCTTCTGGTTGAAGGCACCCAAAATCCAGATAGTATATCAAACTATGCAACGTGTTAAGTTTACCTCCTCACCAGTAGAATAAAAGTTACATAGAGGATTTTATCATGGTACTAAAGAGATCTTTCTTGATTTAAGCTTCTTCAACCCTGGACTAGTGAATATGTCTGGCATTTTGCCACCATCTCCATCCTGCAGTCTCCCACTCTTGCTCTCTCTTTCTCCTGCACTTCCCTCAGGTTGGGCAACTGTGTATTTTCATTGCAGTAGCACATCTGTTTCTGTCTTCATTCCTGATCTTTCTCTCTCCATCTGGGCAACTTTATTATTCTTCTACCGCAAGACACCTGTATCTGTCTCACTATAATCTTTTCATCATCACCTCCTCCAATGCCTCCTCCCTTCTTAAAAGTTTTTGTCTTGCAAGTATTTGGTGACCCTGTTAGTGCAGGTACCACTTCAAAGCACCCAGTCCACACTGTAAAGTGGTTGTTGTTTGGAAGGGCATCCAGCTGTAAAAACCTTACCAAAACTGTCCTTGCTTGTGCTTGTGCCACATAAAAAGCACTAAATCCAGCCTGCTGTAAAAATCCTGTCAAAACAATCACAGAAGTCTGGTGCAGGCTTCAGCCTAGTCAGCTCTTGTGGTACTGTCCCACCAATGCTAGCATGGAACATGGACGTTAATTGATGATGATGATGTAAAATTCAAGAAATCAAAATTTTGCCAGAATCTTTTACAATCCATATCAATATATTAATTAGATGTATATGTTTCTTTATATTTAATGACTTTAGTACATTTCCATGCACAAAATTTGACCAATTTCTCACATTGTTCTGACATAATTTTATTCCATCCTTCCTGAAGTTTTTCTCACAAAATTGTAACATTCACAGGTCAGTGCTCTCTGATTTTATCGACAAGTATCCTTCATAAGTTTCCAATGGGATTAAGGTCAGGGCTTTGAGCTGGCCAATGCATCACAGTAAGGTTTTCAGCTTCAAACACCTCCTTAACTATTTTAGCACTGTGACATGGGGCATTATCCTGCATAAAGATTGGCTGAGTTGGAGATGACTTCGTAGCTGGCACATGTTGCAGAATGATGTTTTTGTATATGGCTGCATTCACATTATCATGGATGTGGATCAAAGGCCCAAGACCTGCTGTGGAAATCATTCCCCACACTATTAAACACCCACCTCCAAACTTCACTGATTTTTCATGCATTTAGGGAGCAATCTTTCACTTTTACATTTCACATATTGACCACCATTGGAGCCAACCAAATCAAGCTTACTTTCATCACTGAAGAACACATGCAACCAGTTGTCATCTGTCCAAAATATGTGCTCATTGGCAAAGATTAACCTCGCTTTTCAGTTCTTCCTACTGATGAGAGGTTTAGTGGCAGGGGAATGGGCATGAAGTTCAACTTCCTTCAAACAACAAGTCACATTCTTCTGAGACACATTCATTCTGTAGTCACAATTTACTTGGCAAGAAATTCCTGCAGCAGTATCGAAACAGTCTCTTAATGACAGCCTCTGAATCACACAGTCTTGCTGAACACTTGTTTTCCATGGTCTCCCTTGTTTTTCTAATGACACAAACAAGCTTGTTTCTTCATAAAGCTTGAGTATTCTTGAAACAGCACTCTTTGATCTGTTAATGTCTCTAGTGATAGCAGAAATTGCCATTCCTTCTTTTTCCAGTATGACCACTTGCTCCCTGAGGGTTTCATCAACTTTATGTCAGCTTTCCATGGTTGTTAATTTACTACCATTCAATATAAATTTTCACACTGTTAGGTCAACTTAGTTTTCATTGATTGGAGTGTTGCCAGATTTTTACTTTTTGAATTTTACACCATATGTTCTCTAATTTTGTCCGTCTTGTATTTCTCAAATAAACATTTTTTCTATTATAAAATATTTAGTTATTAATCATTTTCTATGAAAATGAAGTAGAAATGTAAATATCTTTAAATTTTATTTTCATTCTATAATTTTGGCCACTGCTGTACACACACACACGCACGCACACACACACACACACACACACACTTTGATTGGATGTGCTCATTATATGATATTTATTCCATAGAAATTTTGGCTCTGATTGTTAATCACATTAAACACTCATTATTGCATATCCACACAGTGTCCTGTACAGTTTGAGGTGGGTTTCAATGTAATATAAGAGCACATCAATAATAAGAAAGTAGTAACTCATAATGCCACTTGTTACTATTTCAAATCCATGGTCAGACTTATTAGGAGGATGATTTCCACACACCAACACTCATTTAACAATGTCAAACACCAGCTGTCTACATCCCTAGTTGAACACATATTCAATCTGAAGGCAAAGGAAGTCAAATGTAAAACCGACTGGTCTGTTATCAATGTGGCTTCTCTACTAACCTCCTAGACATTAGTGCAGACCTTGCCTACATGAGGTCATCACCATAATCACAGCTGATGGCCTTTCCCTAATCAATAAGCATAATGAGCTGGTAAACATTGCCTGAGGTGCCTACATAACATCTACTCAAGGTAGTCCATACCTTTGTATTGGTATCCTTCCCCTCACTCTCCTCCTCCCATCCCAACTATGTACTCAGTAAACCTTTATTGCATGTTAAATGAACTTTTTGTCATTTATTGTTGTGCCATAATGTAGAACCCACTCTGGGTGCATTAGGGTGCTTGTTATTGTAATCATTTTTATCACTATTGTTATTTCTTTATTATTATTATTATTACTTGCATAAGGTGGCAAGCTGGCAGAATTGTTAGCACACTCAGCAAAATGCTTAGCAGTATTTTGTGTCTTTACGTTCGGAGTTCAAATTCCACCAAGGTCAACTTTGCTTTTCATCCTTTCAGGGTCAATGAAATAAGTACCAGATGAGGGGTTACTTTAATCAACTAGTCCCCTCTCCCAAATTTCAGGTTTTGTGCCTACAGTAGAAAGGATTATTATTAGTAGTAGCATAAGGTGGCGAGCTGGCAGAATCATTAGCACGCCAGGCAAAATGATTAGTGGCATTTTGTCCAGCTTTATATTCTGAGTTCAAATTGCGCCAAGGCTGACCTTACCTCTCATCCTTTCGGAGTCTAAAAATAAGTACCAGCATGTATCAGACTGATTGGCCACAGCTGGACAGATTGTGCCTCATCTTCTCCCATGTGATGTCCTTCGTTAGTGTTAACAACAGTGGACAAGCTAATAAAAAAAACATAATAGATGTGTCTACATGTCTGAGCCTGTTTGGGTATGTCACTGTGTGTAAACAGGTGTGGGTGTGAGCATATTAATATGTATCTGTACGTATGTACATGTGTATGTGGGTATGTGACTTGATGTCTTTCAATAAAGATGTCACAAACCCTAGCAGTATTTGTTTATTACACCCAGAATACCAGCCACCTGATTTGTTATCTATATGCTTACCTGTCTCCCCTCTTGTAAGGCTACATTAATTGTGACCTATTTCCACAAACTTTGGTCAGTGGTTCACCCTCATTCTTACTGACACCAGTCTACATTTGTGCGGTCATTATCCTATCCTTCCATTCTTATCCCCTCTCTAACCTTGTCCCATTTGGGTATTTAAATTTAATTACTACATATTTGACTTGTATTTCTAGCTTCATTTCTAGCTTCTCTGTCTGAAGACATGTTTGCTTATGCATGCTGCCTTTATGAGGTGCATCTGCAGATAGCATCTATATTGTAACATCATGTGTTACCAAATGCTGAAATATATGTAACAGATGAAATAAGGAATCCCAAGTTCAAGCCTATGTTCTTCATATTTCTCTCATTATATATGTATTAAGGCAGCAAGCTGGCAGAATCATTTGCATGCCAGGTGAAATGCCTAGCAGTATTTCATTCATCTTTATGTTCTGAGTTCAAATTCCACCGAGGTCAACTTTGCCTTTCATCCTTTTGGGGTCAATAAATTAAGAACCAGTGATACACTGGGGTCAACGTGATCAACTAGTCCCTTCCCCCAAAATTTCAGGCCTTGTGCCTTTTACTAAAGGATTATGTATGTATGTACATACATATATATAATAATCACTAATGATGATGATGATATATCATCATCATCATTGTTTAATGTCCACCTTCCATGCTGGCATAGGTTGGATGGTTTGACAGGAGTCAGCTAGACAGAAGACTGCACCAGACTTCTGTGTATGTTTCAGCATGGTTTTTATGGTTGGATGCTCTTCCTAACACCACCCACCCTGCAGAGTGAACTGAGTGTTTTTTTACGTGGCACCAGCACAAGTGAGGTTTGTCTTGGCATGCTTTTTTACAGCTGGATGCCCTTCTAAATGCCAACCACTTTACAGTGTGGACTGAATGCTTTTCCAAATGCAGATAACATCACTGCATTGTTGATAGAACAGCAGTAGGCTCTTGTGAGGTTGCAAGCATCTGAGCAGCTCTCTCTTGGATAGTAGAAGTCTGGAAAACGTCTAGAAAAGGTGGCCCAAACCAAACAATTGCCTATTCAACCATCAAGTTGGTCAGCAACCTGCAACTGACAGCTGTTCACATTAAGAGGAAGCACACAGAAAAAACACTTAGAAAACATGCAAGCAAGAAATACAGGTTAAGCATGAGAACATGAAATGTTAGAACACTTTTTGATCACAAAGGGTCAAGTAACCCCGAACAATGAACCGGCATAATAACAAAGTTGACTTAATACATTATTGACATTGCTGCACTCTCAGACACCCAGTTCAGCAATGAAGATCAATTGACAGAAGCAGGTGCTGGAAGGATAAGCCAAAGGGTGAAAAACGAGAAGGGCATGTTGGTATTCTTACAGAGTTAATCTCCCCCCCCCCACACACACACACACATACACATGAAAGCCAAAGTAAGATGACTGAATGATTATGTATATCAGATTTGGAGGAAGAGAGGGTGTTATCCATGTCATGTAAGCATGTAGCATTGCCATCAACATGTAGATATCTCTTCAAGTCACATAGCAATGGAGTAGTGGCAACATGTGCACGCTTAACAAGCTGGAAGCACATAGTCACAAATCTTCATGTAGAGAGCTCAAGGCCTAACTAACATCACTGCATTGTTGATAGAACAGCAGCAGGTTCCTACAAGGTTGCAAGCATCTGAGCAGCTCTCTCTAGGGTAGTACTGCTCAATCAGAAGTCTGAGAAAGGAAAACCTTTAACCTGGATATTAGAGTTGTAGGTTTCTCATTAGTTCTCCCAAAATATATTCCTTTTCTCCAATTTTTGACAAGGCTTTTTACATCTACTGGGCAGTTGATCTCTATAACATTAGTCATCATCATTTAGCATGTTTTCTATGCCGGCATGGGTTAGATGGTTTGACTGGAACTAATAAACTGGCTCCAGTCTGCACCAAAAGTCTGTCACTTATCATCACCTCCATGAGACTCAACATCTGAAGATCATATTTCACCACCTCGTCCCATGTCTTCCTGGGTCTACCTTTTCCACAGGTTCCTTCTACAGTTTGAGATCAGTACTTCTTTATGCAGCTGTCTTCGTCTATATGCATCACATGGCCATACCAGGTCAGTCTTCTCTCTTACACTCAACATCTGATGCTTCTTATACCCAATTTTTCTCTTAAGGCACTCACGCTCTATTGTATGTGCATACTGACATTGCACATCTAGCAGAGCATACTAGCTTCCTTTCTTTCAAGCTTTCGCATGTCCTCTGAAGATACAGCCTATGTTTCACTGCCATGTAACATGGCTTTTCCCACACAGGCATCATACAATCTGCTTTTCATTCTGAGGGAGAGACCCTTTATTACCAACAAAGGCAGCAGCTCTCTGAACTCTGCCCAGTCCATTCATATTCTAGTATCTACATTCTCAGAGCATCCTTCTCCACTGTTGATTTGGTCATCTAGGTAATGGAAGCTATCTACTACTTCTAAATATTTCTCGGGCATTTGACAAAATCTATTCTTTGTACATTCCAAGTGTTTATTGTACTTATACATCTGCCACACACAAAAACTACTTTCTCTGTTAGCCTTCCTTTGATACTGCTGCACTTCTTATGTGCCCATAGCTAGCACTGGGTACACCTTATGGAGTTTCTACCTACACCATTTCTACACATCAAGCAGGGCCATCTCCCTGAAGGGGTTTGTGTTTTGTCTACCTTCCTACTTATTAGGACTTAGACTTTGATCTTTGCTAAATTAACTATAATACCCTTTGATTCCAGACCTTGCTTCCATGCCTGAATTTTTTTCTCTAGTTCTGGTAGTAATTTAGCTATAAGAACAAGGTCATCAGCATAGAGGAGCTCGCAAGGGTAGCTCATCTTAAATTCCTGTTAAGGCCTGGAGGACTATGATGAACAAGAGGAGACTGAAAACCAGTCCCTGGTGAACTCCTACATGTACGTTGAATTCATTGCTGAACTTGTTGCCAACTTTCACCTTACTGACAGTATCCCTGTAAATGGCTTCTATAGCTCTCATCAACCACTCATCTATTCCTAGCTTTTGCTTTGACTACCAGATAAGGGAGTGGGAGACCCTGTTAAAGGCTTTCTCCGTGTTAACAAAAGCCAAGTACAGAGATTTATTTTTGGCTAAGTATTTCTACTGCTGCCTTACCAGTAATATAGTGTTAGTAGTGCTTCTCCCCATCACAAAACCAAACTGCATCTTATCTACAATAACTCTCTTCCTAATTAGTTGAGCTATAACCCTCTCTATAACTTTTATTACTTGGTCCAGCAATTTGATACCTCTGTAATTATTTCTAAGGCATCACTTTTACCTTTGTAGCAGTTGACTATAATGCTCCTATACAAGTTGCTGGGTGTTACCCCCTCAAGGACAACCTGATTAACTATACAGGTGACAAGGCCATATTCCACTCTGCCAAATATTTTGAGCATCTCAATGGTGAATCCTAATGGGCCCGGGGCTTTCCCTGCCTTCATATCATGAATTTTTCTCCCTATCCTATTCAACAATAATTGGCCTATTTTACTTATATTAGACTGTAGTTTTATTGGAATATTCCACCAGTATTCTTTATTTTTAAAGATCTAGATACTTTCTGATTCTGGTGTTCCTTTGCTGTGACTATCAGAACAATCCTTTCTGTGTTCGGCATTGCAGATGGTTTTAGTGACTGTCATGTCTCATGGGAAGGTTGTATCTTGAGACATTTTTGGACAGCTGCTGATTATGTGGTGATTTCTTTCACACTAGTATGGAATATATGACATGTTTTTATCACAATGTGGGTATCTAAAAGCACCCTTATCTCTCTTATTGATCAGCTATTTAGTAGCTCTCCCCTTTTCTTGAAAATCAAATGTGTAGCCTTCAAGATGAGTTGTTTAGTGCAGGTCCAGGAGAGGCTCCTCCTGTCAGTACTGTTGGTATTTTCCAGTTTGTGGGATTTGTACCCATGCGTAACTTTATGCTGGTATAATGAGTATTTCTCTTCCAAGTCTCTGTTTAAGTAGATCAGTCCAGCTGCTATTGGTTTACATGGAACAGCTGTACACTCAGGTTCCTGTTCAAGAGTTCTTATCCCAACCTCGTGATGTTATTTCCTTCACTGTTGACTATGCACTTAATGTACTAATTTCTCTCTCTCCTGTTCTGTAGGTGTTGCCTTAGTGACACTCTACATCTTTCAAAGGTTGTCTAAACTGATGATAAGTCATTTCCTCTATCCCTCCATTTAACATAAATCCTGTCAGTATCATTGTTACTATCTTCCTAGTCTTGATATCTAAGTAGCAGATTTCTTCAAGTGTTTGGTATTCCAGATATTGCACTGGCATTGCAAAAGAATTGTGGAATTTGATATTGAACATCGAAAACTCTGACTTCTATATCTTCCAAAGTTTGCTGAAGTATTCTTTTGTCACTGTAGCTTTATTCACAACACAACATAGTAATATTCTTGTTGATTCCATTGTATTTGTAATATTCATCACTAGTGATAGGGAAGATAGACAAACCTAGCTGAGAATATTTCCTTGTTTAACTACCAAATTTATCCTGACCTATGTGTGATCAGTTCTGTCTCTTTAAGGTCATAAAAATAAAAACAGTATAGGTAACATTAATTTTTCTTTCATCTGTAGGTTTTATCATGTAGCATTTGTATTTCCATAATGTAAAGCATTACAGATGAGCTATCACTCAGAAATATCCCTGTTGATAGCCTAATTATGACTATAGTGGTGGCTTCAGTTTGTATCAATAGCTCTGTGGACCATATTGTTGTCAGTCTCTTTGATATGGACTATAGTAATTAGAATATTAGCAAGGTATAGTGTGACTCAGTTATCCATGAATAAGGAATGTACCCAAATGCCCTCTTATAGTCTAACTATACAGTCGGCCAGTTATGGCAGAGCTGTTTTGCTTCCTTAAATACGGCATTGTTGATGAAGAGCTGTTCAGATCAGCTCCATACTCCTTTCTTTTCTTATGAATGCTCATTTGTCACTACAGTGTGTGTTCCACAATGATACTGGAGGAATGCATTCTAACAACCTGTGATCTATGTTGTTCGCAGCTATTATCTAATGTTATTATCCAATTTCATACTCATTTCTTTAATGACCCAATGTAGGTGTTATGCAAACTAAAGAACAATCAATATGAAATCTGTCCAAAACATAACTGATTTTTTTTTAACAGTACACTAACCAGTCAGCACAGCATGCTTACAACTACTGCGCTCTGTATAGGTGACTTTGACCTTCACTCTAATAATAACCACATCAATTCATTAAATACAATGCAAGAATGAAGGTATCTTTAGTGTACTTGTTAGTTTGTTGCAAGTTAAACAATGGAGAATGTAGAAGAGCAATGCATTTGTGTGAAATCTGCTTAAAATTGTGAAAAAGTTTTACAGAAACTTTTCTAATCCTAGGATTTAAATGTATCAGGCTGAGTAAAAAATAATCAACGTTTTGAAACATGAAATTTATCACAATATATTTCAACAATGCAGAAACTTTATTCATCAAAGTAAGTACCATTACAAGCAATACATTTTTGCCGAGTTACAAGTTTGTTTATTCCATTAACATAAAAATCTGGAGTTTCTGGAGCTGATGAAATCGTTGAACGCACTTTTAGCATTGGTTTGATTTTTGAACTTCTCTCACAGGAAACAATCAAGGTACTTGGAAAAGTGGTATTCAGTAGGAGAAAGGTCTGGGGAATAAGCTGGGTGGGGAAGAACTTTGTAGCCAAGTTCTCTCAACTTCTGGAGCTTCATTAGTGAAATGTGTGGTCAAGCATTGTCATGAAGAATGATTGGCCCTCTTCTGTTGACCAGTCTAGGATGGAGGAGTATCAGTTTTTCATTCATTTTGGCAATTTCATGACAATATGTTTCTGCAGTAATGGTTTTTCTGGGTTTTAAGAAGTTATAATGGATGAGTCCAGCAAGTCACCACCAAACAGTCACCATAACCTTCTTTTAAAAGAGCTCAGGTTTAGGGGAAGGTTTTCAGTGCTTCATTTTGGTCCAACTACTGTAAAGAACATTTTTTTATTATTGTACAGAATCCACTTTTCATTATAAGTTACAATACGGTTGAGAAATGGACCAGTTTGGTTACAGAAAAGAAACAACAAGCAAATTTCATATCTGTGCATTTTCTGATTTTCATTTAAATTGTGTGGTACCCATTTGCCAAGCTTTTTTGATTTTCCAATCACATGCAAATGGTTACAGGCAGTTTTCTGGCTAACTTGAAGTTCTTTTGCCAGTTCTCAAGCAGTTTTATGTAGATCTTTCTCAATGATGGTCTTTAATTGACCATCATCAATGACAGATGGGCATCCACTACGCTCATGATCTTCAAGGCTCAGGTCTCCACTGCAAAATTGTTTAAACCATTTTCACGCTGACTACTCACTGGTCATTTCCTTACCAAACATTTCATTGATATCACGAGCAGTTTCAGCTCCTTTATATCCGTTTTTGAAGTTGAATAGCAAAATTGCTCAAATATTGTGCTTTCACAGTTCCATTTCAGATGATTGTAGCAATGGTGAAAAAAATATTCATGTTAATTTATTGATGCATTTATTGATGTCTGTATTATCAGATAATTTCTAAAAAGTGTTTAAAAAAATTCAAAAATCTGTGAAAATCCAGTACAAATTCTTCATGGTTCAAAATGTTGCTTACAACCTGATAATTTCTACTGCACTTTTTCTTAGAGAGCATCCAAAAAGAAACATTTTGATATGTAATTTGTGAAATTTGGATGAATATTTTAGGAAATGTGACAATTTGAATGATCAGCAAATCAGTTGAAATCTTGCCTAATTGGCCTAAATGAATAATTAACCATATGTGTGATGTTATATCTTTGAAACTGAGGTGATAATCATCAAATTACACAAATTAATAGTGACCATGGTATAGCAGTTGCTTATTATTTTTCAGGTCCTTGGGAAGAAAACTTTTTTGGGGCAATTTTTAAAAATATTCATGTAAAACCTATTTTGTTACACGTTACAAACAGTCAATTTCACAGTATCTTCAGACCTAGCTAGATCCAAAAGTACAAGCCACAGCAACTTGAGTTTTGGCACATTTGTAGTAGGTATAGAACTAAATAAATCCTGAGATTTTGGGACATGACACCATTGCAATAAAATTTCAACGAACTATTGAAAATGGCTGTAAATGTTGGAGTTTTAGATCAGGATGCCCACATAAGCTTCCCCATTTTAACGGGGATTTTCTCCCTTTTATTTTTTAAGAATCATTACACGACTCAGAGTATGGAAGTTTGACCCAGTTTTGTAGAGATCTAAACTACCGAAATTCAGTAAAATTGTGCTATAGCTGCAGTATTATATATTTTGTGTCGCATATTTATAAAATTCTCGAAAATACTTTATTTTCTCGAAAATGTCAATTTTTTTAAAAGTTGCAATGTTTTCTTTAAATCTCTAAGGTATTTCACCTGTTTTCCTATACTTAACCTTTAAAGAAGATATTTTATTCTTTATCTTTGCTTCAGTTTGATACGTGGATATATCATCGTGTGGAGGATATATTGTTGGAACAATTCCCATGCCCTGCGTGGTGCAATATTTCCAGCACTGTTGACTTGAATGGCTCATGAATTCCACGGCTATCATTATACAACGTTGATTGTCCCTTTCTTTTCTTTGCCATCAAGGATGAAATAATGGTTCGAATTTCTGTTTCCAATGTTTAAATTCCACCAACATTTTACCTGGACCTCGTTTCATAGCTTCGTTTTCATTACCCAAATTAAAAATATCAATAATTTCTTGTTTAAATGGATCCACATACTTTCGACCATACTTATCATTGTGCTTTCTTGTTCTTGCCCATTCTGTTTCAAATCCACAACACTCATTATTATGCTGGATCGCTTCATGAATGGGATCAAACATCTTAAGTTCTTCAACATTTGAACTAGTATTAATCACCTGAAATTGATGCTGTTCATATATATCTTTAGCATAAACAATAGCTTGATTGATTAAATCTTGTTATCTTAAAGCTCCCTTGCAATTATGGATTTCCATTTTGTAGGCAGTTGCAAATTCCCTACAACATAAATTACACTGAAGAGGATTTTCATCGTCTGATTCCATATCCAAATCATTAATATTTGATGCTACAGCAAGTCCAATATGATGCTCAACACCATAAACAATACATTTTGTTAAGCTGCCTCTACCTTTCTCTACAATACCAATATCTTCAACAGTGTCTGTATCAAATATTTAATTTTCATTGGAAACACAATCTTCTTCATTGGATTCGCTTCAACAATTTCCTTCGTTTACGTCATTCGTAGTGCCATTGATAAGGTTGCATGTTGCTGTCAATGGTAAGTTTGAATTTTCATAAACTATAGCGGAATTTCTTGTCGAATCAAACTGTACTTCCATATGATTACCTATGTTTTGAAATTTTCCTATTATCTCCAAGTTTTCCTGTTCAAACTGTTCAACAGCAGGCTCATTAATACCAACCAATTCTGCTCCTGTATTACTTACACTGCCATTAGCATTTAAAGCATCAACTAATTCAACAAGAGTTATAACATCTGAACCCATATTACAATGCATATACACATACCTCATAGCTGTAGCAAAATGAGCGTCGATACTGCCTTTACCATCTTGTACACCAGTACAAAATTTAAGGTTGAATTTATCTGCAATTTTATATAATGTAAACAATAAGTTTCCCTTCTTATAACATCTTGTGTTGTCAGATTGTACATAAAGATTTCAAATGTATGGATATTTGGTCAATATTTATCTACATACTGCATCAAAATAGGACATAACAGCCACATAGTCTTGCTTACTATCCCCGGTAGAAATGTGATCAAAGTAAGTAATACGATAATCCTTTATATTTTCAGTATTACACCATTCTTCATCGGTGTATCTTGTATACATCATGGTTCCATGCCACAATGACCCTTTCTTACCATAAAAATCTGTAGTTTTTTCCCTATAGTATATAGTGTCGAATTTCATTTTGAAATCCATAACAACCATAGCATCTTCTAAACGTAAATTGAACATTATTTCATCAATCCTATTGTGTTAATTAAGTACTCTCACACAATGACCAAATAAAAGATATAATTTTTCCATAGCATCAATAGAATTTCATGTTCTGGGCTCACATTCCATTTAATGTATTGTATTATATGCTTGGGGAAGCAACAAACACTACATTGTTTCATTTCCGCTCCAGAGATAGATAAAGAAAACTCTTTATCCGTGACATTACATGTAGAAATCTGTCCCTCATAGGTTTTCTTAATGTAAGCTTCTAAACCATTAACAATAGCATTCAAAGATTCTGATTCGGCACTGGTAGCAACAACAGTCTTCAAACATGCAAAATTATCATACTCTCTTTTACTCTTTTACTTGTTTCAGTCATTTGACTGCAGCCATGCTGGAACACCGCCTTTAGTCGAGCTAATCAACCCCAGGACTTAGTCTATCAGTCTCTTTTGCCGAACCGCTAAGTTACGGGGACGTAAACACACCACCATCGGTTGTCAAGCGATGGTGGGGGGACAGACACAGACACACAAACACACATACATATAAATATACATATATACGACGGGTTTCTTTCAGTTTCTGTCCACCAAATCCACTGACAAGGCTTTGGTCGGCCCGAGGCTATAGTAGAAGACACTTGCCCAAGGTGCCACGCAGTGAGACTGAACCCGGAACCATGTGGTTGGTAAGCAAGCTACTTACCACACAGCCACTCCTGCACCTATACATTAATATTCCTGACACATAATCGACTACTTGTTTAATTATTTGATCCTTGGTAGTAACATTTTCACTATCTTATGGAATGATGTAGAGCCTAATTGTTTATTTTGAGCTATGGTTTCTTTGTAATCACATAGCATTATAGTTGTATTCTTTTTTCCTAATCAGCTTGGGGAGATGTATTTCTTCGCCATTAATCGTAAATGTTTTGGTACCCCATGAGATTAGGTATACATTAGCATCCGACAAAACAAACTCCACTGCAGCTTCCATTTGATCGTGATCATATCATATAATTGATCTATTGGAAGGTGTAAGCTGCTTTCCACTTACCATATGTTTATACTTTCGTCTTTATGAAGCTACTTTCTTGATACCAATTCCAAAACAATCTTTCAAAACACTTGAAACTAAGGATACCACTAATGGAGCTGTAACAGCATCAGCTTGTACAACATTTCTCTGCAATGCATCTCGTACTTTAATGATATTTTCTGCTAACTTGCCTTCATTGACGACACCGTCTCCTTTGTTTTTAACAACATCTTTCATAAGGCCTTCAGCATCATGCGGTCTAATGATAGAGCATACTTTTTTCATTATGGTACTGGTTAGTTTCATTAGTTGTTTTTTAGCTGCTTCGTCAAAGTCTTCCATTCGGGTACTTTCACATTTAGCTTTTCCCGCTAATGATGATACTGATTTTAAACCAAATGCTTCATACAATGCCCCCACTGTTGAAACAATTTGTGATGGATCGCTAACTTCTGGTTCAGAATCCTCTTGTTCCATATACACATATGTTTTCTTGTATTCATATTTGTTTTACATGTTCCAACACATTCTCTTTGTACTACATGTGTTTACATTTTCTTTGCGTTCATTATCTCCACGACATGTACATCCACATCTGTAACATCCTTGACAACTAATACATCTACCTTTTTTGCAAGTACATGATAATTCTTACATAACTGCCAATTGGGTGAGGTAAATCAAAATCTGGACTACCTGTGTGGTTTTTTTGATATATTAATTTTAACCAATCAAATTGCCCCATTTATTATTCAGTTAGCGACAATTCAGTATTTTAAAGTTCTACAAAAAATCAATACTCTGACCCACGAAGTGACTCTTAAAATCATAGTCTTGGAAATAATGGGGTAAGCTTTTTATGAAAAAACTTTTGGAAAATTTATGATTTTTTTTCTACACACCCTTTCCCTTTCTCCCTTTCAGACTGATTTTGGCCAGTTTTTTTTTTTTTGCTCTAAACACTTAAAAATGATGGGAAAAACCTTCTCAGTAGAAAAAGACAAAGAATGCGAAAATATTTTCAAATGAAATTTAAGGGAGATTTAGCTATTGTTTCTAACACATTCCATGACCACCTGATACTTTTCTCAGAATTGTATGTAGACCTAGATTAAAAGACAAACAAGTTGTGAAAACTAATTCCTTACTTTAAGCATTAAAAACATAAAGACATTAAAAACATTTGTAACTTACAGCAAACTCATTAGTAGGCGAGTGAGAGAGAGAAAAGAAACCCAAAACAAATATGTAAGCATCACCAACTGTATATAAAATTGGAAGAAAAAAAGACATCACATCTAACTCTAATAGTCTACAAAGTTATAACCATTACACAATATCATTATTGGCAAAATTTGACTAATATTTCTCAGAGAAAAACAAAATTTACATGTACAAGCATATCCACAAAGCTTACCTAGCAACACATTGTTAAAACAGCAAGAGGGAATAAACAACATTCTCAATACAATGAATTCATGCTAAGTTTGGGCTCAGTTTAGTGCATTTTTTTTTTTTTTTTTAATATATGTTTACTTAGTAATTAGTTTGTCCATTTCTTGAAATTCTGGCTCAAAATCAATATTTGAAGCTTTGGATTTATGTTCCACTTGACCTCTTGCCAGGGACAAATGCATCAGTTTGACTGACTTTGCCCTTTTCTGCCATATCGTGGCCAGATTTAACAATGACCATATTGAAATAGAGAGGAACTTTTTTTTTCTTATGATATAAAAGTCTTCAAGAAAATATGTTCTTTTCTAAGTGAAAATTAACAATGTCTTTTAACATTCGATTTTTATATCAAAATAAAGCAAAAGCATTCCTCTTCATGACTATGATTTTCAACATAGCTCTAGTTATAGCGCTCCAGTGCATTGAACTAGAATGAGGGTTACCGTTCAGCAGTCCAAAAAAAAAAAAAAAGGGACAAACTTTGTAAATGCATGGAAATACCAGGGTAATTGAGGGACCTGGCATGATATGTAACTGTATGAGAAGAAAGTTCACATTCAGAACTTTCAAATGATATATAAGTTTCCATGAAAAAAATTTATTTTGTCTTGAAAAGGATGAAGCAAAAAGTGTGTTTTTTTGTGTGTGTTCCAGCTGTCTTTGTCTCCATTGTATGGTGCTCTATACTGATATTATAACAAGCCTAAGGAGAGTTGTTTATGCCACGAGTGGGACCAGCATTTTATACAAACATCCACTGAAGACAACTCCAAATCTAGACAACTTACCATGATGACAGGCAATTATCACATTGTGAAAGTGCATGTTGTAGTCTGTGCAACTCATCACCTGATTGTCTGTGAAGTTTCTAAAGAAATTGGCATAAGTGGATGCTTATATAGCATGATTTTTAAAAGGAAAATTGAAAATGTATCATGTTGCCAAACATTTGTGCTATATGTGGTGAAAGAAGAAAGAACAAAAAAAACTGAGTCACATTTAGGAGCTGGTTGATCATTTGAGTGCTGAGAAAACCTTTCTGAATAGTGTCATAACAGGTTAAGAAAGGAGTGGATATAGCTACAATATTGAAACAAAAATTTGTTAAAGTAGGTTGGGTCATCAACACTGTCACCAAAAAAAAAAAAGCATGTCAGTCATACAAATATGAAGGTGATGTTCATCATCCTTTTGTAGATAAGAAGGGTATTGCTCCTCATTAGTTTGTTCCACATAGTCAGCCAATCAATAAAAAGTTTTACTTGCATGTCATGAAACATTTGAGAGAGGCAGTGCAAAGGAAAACATCTAAGGCATGAACAAATAAAACCTAGATACACCATGAAAACATGCCTGTTCATGTGCCACTCCTTATTCATAACATTTTGGAAAGCACAAGCTGACTTTTTTTGTTCCCCATGCACTCTACTTTCTAGCTTTGGTACTTGCAGACATTTTTTTGTTCTCAAAGCTGAAATCCACCTTCAAAGGTTGTCTATTTTGGAAGGTAGGAGTGATAGAAGAAAATTCCATGAGAAATTTGCAGTATTCCTGAAAATGTGTTCCAAAACTGGAAAAATGTTGGGAGCAGTGTAACAACAGTGGAGGGAATAAATCTGATTAAACTGTAAGTTGTAAATAATTCAATAAATTTGTTTTTTTTCTTTTTTGAAAAGTTTGGTTATACGATATAATATATAACATTTAATTACAAGAGTCATAACTTCCACATCTCCCTGAAATGTAAAAACTTAAAACTACATGGGCAGCAAGCAGTTTTTCTAATGCAGTTTTACTACTCATTTATTCATTCTGTCTCATTAATATCAGCATTAGTATTCCTCAGTTTTGGTGAGGTACTACTATTATTATGGGTTCTATTTATACTATTCTCATTTTCACTGTCATAGCATTCACATGCTTCAGGTTGTGTATTTCTAATTTGATCAGAATGAACCGATGTTTCAGATTTATTCTGGTGCTGTTTACAGTTTGTAACACAAATTTTGCACATTTTTGGTGTAGAAACATTATTCTTCTTATACTACACTTATACCTTCATGGTGTATGACAGTCACTGATGTTCCTTCAATGCAGGACTTTGTAATATATGTATAATAATATGGTAACTATGTAACAGTTGAAGCAAAAAGCTGTATATATCACATGTTAGTAATTCCATCTACTTATGGATGACATGGAAATATCTTATAAAGAATGTTGTTCTTTAAAAGATCTTATAAAACAACGCTGTTCTTTAACCAAGAACAAAAATCATCATTATGAAGTTCCTGAGCACCAAAACCTATGGTATATCTGTTTTTGAAAGAAAATTACATGCATAACCTGTTTCCATAAGTAACAGGAATAATCTTTATTCTCCTTGAAAATAAGTTAACTGTTATCTGCAACTGTCCAATGGATTATTAGCAATATTTATATGTATTTGAGTCCATGGTTGTTACTCTTTGGATTGCAATTTTTTTTATTTCAGCACATTTATAACATCTATAGATGTACTCCTCTTCAACATGTAAATAACCAGACAACATTGCTTCAAGTCTGAGACAACTGCATATATTAGTACTTTCACTATAGACATCATCATGACTACTTTTTATTATTCGTTTTCTGAATATTTCAAATGCACCAATGAGATTACAATTACAAAATAAACCACATTATACATTAATCTATAATTGACTTGCTTTAAAGGTCTCTCTGTATTGGAACAGTTACTCCAGATATTTTTTTAATTCTAGAAATAATTTCACTCAATAGAGGATGGTATAATGTTTTTCAATCTAAGCTATCAAGATATAATGCATCAGTGAATAAAGTGATTACTAATAAAAAATTTTTATCATGAAATATAGTCACAAGTTCAAAATGAGAAATTAAGTTTCACTTAATATATGAAATACCAAAGTTAAATGCTGTCAGCCGTATGACACACCTCAGTATTCTTGAAGATGTGACTATTGGAAGTTTGTTGCATGAATCAATTCAAGTGGAGGATTATTAGATCTGACCAAGAACTTTACAAGTAAAAAAGTATAAATGCAGTTTGTAATCTAGATAATTGCTAAAGCTTCCCTTTTGATGTTGAATAATTAGAGATTCAGAAGTGGCTAATTTTCTTGATAACTACAATACTGGGTGTTGTTTTGTGATAAAATGCCTAACATCAGCAGTGTGCTCAACAAGATTCTCTACTAAGGCACTTTTTAAAATTATCAAATACTGTTTGAAGATTGTCCTACCACACTCAGCATCTTTTTTCATTTTTTTTTTTTTTTTCCATAAATTTGCAGACAGTTTGGTCATTCTTGAGTATTTTAACAAGAAACAAACATAAAAATTAAACATTCTTAAAAAGAACGTAACTCCTTGTAAATGAGGGTTTAACGTATAAAATCTTCTGGACTAAGCATTGATCTACAGAAATACTTACCTTTGAAATAAAATATCCTCCAGAAGATATCTTGTTATTAGCACATGCATTTTCCAAATTTATAGTCATTCCCGTTTCTTTCAAGTGACCCAACACAATATTGACTTTAATTCAGATCGTATCAGATTGTTGTGCATATCCTGATAAACATCTTATTCTTTATATACTTTTGCTATGTTGCATGCAGTTTTAATGCTATATCCACCACAGTAAACCAGTAATTGTGTTAGTTGTGGGGATATTCTTAAAATTATCTTCAGTTTAAACTTGGTGGTATGCACCCTTAAAATTTAATATTAGATCCATATGAACATGTGGCTATTTTAACTAACCTAAAGTTCTGTTATTCTTCACTACTGCATGGCGCTAATGCAGCTATTTTTATTCTGACCAGGCAGTCGACTAGCACAACTCAGTCACTGATGTTGACTGTTATTTAGATAAAGCTATGGCTTTGAATCTGTCCGGAGTTATCTCTCTTCCGTATTTCCCATTCAGGAAGGATAAAGAGCCAGAAATGTGCTAGATATGATGTTCTTACACCTTTTACCATGAGAAAGAATTTTTTCTTCACAGTAACTGCAGTGAATTTACCTTTAGAAGTTAAAATATGTCACAAGCATATTTTTAACTAATCTAAAGTGCATTTATTCTTCGTTACAGCTTAGTACTGATGCTTCTATAATAAATAGTGTTAGCTGCAGTTCTTGAATAATGAAATGATCAGTTAATTTCCAGATGTCATTGTTCTGCAGATATTATTGCATGCTTTTTGAGTGCATGCACATAAATGGGTTTCTTTAAGGTGGCTACTAGTTCAATGTAACACTGTGGGCTATCAGTTGAATAAAACTTCTGAACATAAATCATGTACAACTATGACTCTCTCTGAGTAAGCACCATTTAATACAACAGACTGTGAGGAAACTGATGTGCCTTTATTTTGGTATATTTGTTTAAATGAAATTAGAAAGATAACCACCAGGTTTGATCCACAGATCCATAGTTCTGGTTAAGACATTTATCCAGTTAGTTTAAGACTATAAGAATTGGATGAGATATGACGGCTCAGCCATCTCTCCCCAGTTCTTATATTAATCATTAAAATCCAGAAATACAACAACACAAAGGATAACGGTAACAACAGATCAATAATTTATTCTAGGTTGGTGTAGAGCCGTTTCGTTCCTGGGTGAACAGGCATGCCGCTAGAATACCAAGGAAGCTTCGACCACATGTCAGTATCGAGTTGAGAGAGCACTGGAAGATATGTGTTGTCATGACCGCTGCTAGATAGAGAAGAGGACGAACGCTATTGCTCTCTCTCCACCTGTTGCATTGCGCATGCATGCCCGGGTACTTCCGCTGACAGCAAGTCTCTTGCACATGCGCAATGACACTTCCCAAGATGGCGGCCACACGCGCGACTACAATGTCTTCCCCTGAATGCATAGCACGAAACAAGGAAAGATTGTAGAGGGTGCGGAAACAAGATGGCCGCCAAACCCAGAAAACACGGCTAAAATTATACAATGAAAAAACAAAAATTGTTTTGTTAAAACAAAGAATGACAAGCTCAATAAATTTGCAAAGCAATGCTGTGTCGGATGCAGTAACGGAAGCAAAACTTTTGCATCCGACACGATATGAGTAAGAAAAAAAAAGTTCTGTTCAATGTGAAAAGTTCAGCCAGACCTAGAGATAAAGGGTCTGTGTGAAAGAAAGTTGCAACGAAGGTGGTGGTGAAGGTGTTGGCGTGAGCAAATGTGTATGCAAAGGTTGAAACAATATGCAATGTGTATATATTTTCTTTTAGCACGTTACTGTGCACAGAAATGGAAGAAAAACAATGTTTGTTTGTACAGAGAAATGATATGCCGGCGGCACAAAAAATGTCAAATGTATATTGTTTTGGAAAGTTTCTTTGGCCAATGCACTGTCTGGCCAGACCTAGTGACATAAGGGTCACTTGAGTTTTGTCGCAACGACGAAGGTGGAGTGGTTTCTTGCGTGTGTGTTTGTGATGGTGTTGATGTTGGTGTATGCATTGGTAAAGATGTTGAATGTGGTGTGTGTGGTGGTAATGATGTTGGCAGTGGTGTGTGCGGTGTTTGAAAAGCGGGCATGTCGTCCACGGAAGTTGAGGGTTTGTCAAGGTACGCCTTTTTCAGATGGTCGACAGACACAATCTCTGTATGACCATTAGCGTCGACCTTGAAGATCTTTGGAGTGCGAGAAAGCACACGAAAGGGTCCTTTATAGGGAGAAACAAGGGATCCTTTGACAGAATCAGCCCTAATAAACACGTGAGACCAAGATTCAATGTCTGCTGGCACTTGAGAGGGAGGTGACTTGTCTGGGACCCATAGCCGGAAGTTTTTTCTGAATCACGTCGGGGTCACCAGTTATAAGAATTGGATGAGATATGACGGCTCGGCCATCTCTCCCCAGTTCTTATATTAATCATTAAAATCCAGAAATACAACACGAGGGATAACGGTAACAACAGATCAATAATTTATTCTAGGTTGAGTAGAGCCGTTTCGTTCCTGGGTGAACAGGCATGCCACTAGAATACCAAGGAAGCTTCGACCACATGTCAGTATCGAGTTGAGAGAGCACTGGAAGATACGTGTTGTCACGACCGCTGCTAGATAGAGAAGAGGACGAACGCTATTGCTCTCTCTCCACCTGTTGCATTGCGCATGCGTGCCCGGGTACTTCCGCTGACGGCAAGTCCCTTGCACATGCACATTTTGTCTTGACATGTGTTCTTTTCACTGTTTAGTCTATTTCTGTATGTTTGTTGTTTAGCCTGTGTGAGTAACCTATCATTAAAGATGTTCCAGCTATGACTATTTAGTCTTATTATATATCTAGAATGATATTATCCAATGGGTCCATTTTGAGATGTAGGATATACTATGGAAGAAATCTGTTTGCTAATTTTTAGCAGGTCTGTCATCCACATGGAGGCGCTTTAAATTCAATGGTGACCATGTTGAGAGCAGACAAAGTGAACACCTCTGAACACAAGGAATCCTCAGTATGTTAGCTTGACTGTTAGATATAGCAACCAAATCCTCTCAAGCTTCACTCTATTGTCTATGATTTCTGGAATGGTTCTGATGTGTGTGAATATTTGTATTTAGAATGCAGCAGCCTTTAACTTTGCTCTTTAAATGCCCAAGCGTTATAATCATTCTAGTGGTATAAAACATACTCTTTTTCTCTTTACCAACTGCACCACCTACAAAGACAAAGCAATAAGGGGTCCTCAGTTACTTAACATGCTAGAAATAGTTATCAAATTCCTTAAAATCACATTCTATGACAGAATTTGAAGAGATTTACCTGCTAGATTTTGCATGTTAAGGACTGTGTTGTCCTTATTTACCCTCAGTCAACCCTGATTGAGTAGACTTATGATCAAAAGTGTTCAGGGTGTGGCCACCTGTTATTATTGATGCATACTTTGGGTGGCCAGAAGTAATCAAAGTTAAAAATGTTAATACTTTAGTAATCCATGACTACTAAAGTTGATGACAGTTGTGGTAATGATGCTAGATGTTAATAATAATTCATTACATGTTCTGTCTACGGTAGTTTACAATTTCAAGATAAGTTTTGCAATAATTTGATATATCTAACCAGTTTTTCTTTCCATGAACTTTCTACCCCACTTTACAATTTTCTTTATCTGTAGGTAAGTTACGCATGGCTGGTGCTTTGGAGAAGAGTGTTGATGTGATGAAAGCAATGCATTCTTTGATTAAAATTCCTGAGATTAATTCTACTATGATGGAGATGTCTAAAGAAATGATGAAGGTTAGCTTGCTTGATTATTATATACCACTGCCACCATCATTTTATATTAGCAGTGACACTCATGTACTATCTGTAAATTACACTTAGTCATTAGGCTGCCTACTTGCATGTCATCACTGTGCTCAGTTTGAGCTGACTTGTAGATATACAATGGCAATAATATAGTCACTGCCTCATGCCATTATTCTTTGCATATGTAATTGTTATGACATCCCAATTTCTTCACCTGACATAGTTTCAACCTGGATCAAACACTCAGAAACTTCAACATCCACATCTCATTAGGGGACAGAATTAGATAAAAAAAAGTAAACAAACATAAGTTTGCTCAAGACTAAGAACAACAATTGTTATACATATATGTTATACAAAAATTGCATTAACTCCATCATGAATTTTTTTTGCTAGTTCTGCCTAGGTCCATAATCTTACCACATATAGCTACAAGAATACAAAATGATGCACTTTACATGATCAAAGGCTGCAAAATAGATCTCACCCATCAGCTATTTATACTGTAAAACATAGACACTCAAAAGGGAAGAACCTACCTGGATATGCATGAGCACAGCTTTTACTGCAGTAAATTACATCCTGCTACTACATGGTCAGTCTTCTGCTAAACACCAAGCGTAATTATAAAACTTCAAAACACTATCTTTCCCATTCAGCCAAGAAAATTATTAAAAAATCATATGCACTCAAAAATAGCATTAGCATCAATAACATTCACCCCAAGCTCTCTACTGGGATGCACACTACTATAGACAAATACTGAGGAACTGGAACTATCACATTTTGACTAAGACCTTTCTTTTAACTCTGTGGCCATCAACAAGCACACAAAACTAAACAACATGATATGCTTTGAATTTTACACTTCATCCATACTATAACCTATTACAAAATCAGATGAAGTGTTGGAACTCTAGATCATACCTATTAACCTGATGTAAGTCAGCTCTATCAGGTTTGATCTACAACAACAGCAAAGCATTGAGCTCTCTTGAGGCATTTATATTTCAGTATATAGAAGTAGCTTTGCACAAAAGAATCTATACTATTGCATAATAGTATGCATGACGGTATTAACTGATATGTGGGTATTAACTGAAAAGCCACTATTTCATAAAGTGTTTAGTAATGTGACTAGGAAAATAGCACACTTCTGATAATAACCTCTAAAGTAGAAATAAGATTCTAATTATACCAAGTCCATATGTCATATGACCACTGTTTAGAAATAGCAACTCAACTGTAGAATTTACCTGCTTTCAATTATTAAATATGTTCTTGCAATCATGTTTGCAGTTTATATTTTGTTTTTCCAGTATGAAAATTATAATTTTTGTCTATCATTGTTAGTACAGGTGTTTTTACAACTGTCAGAGAAGCAAATTAAAAACTAATACATACTGCTCTTAGGTGGAACATTATGACTCTGTTATTGTTATCATTTTACAGGCAGGAATTATTGAAGAAATGTTGGAAGATACATTTGAAGGGCTGGAAGATGCTGAAGAACTTGAAGATGAATCTCAGAAAGAAGTTGATAAAGTTCTTTATGAATTAACTGCAGGTAAAGTGAAAAAAATGTTACAGTGACTTTTTCAGCAAATAGTGATGGATGCAGACAAAAACAACTTGTTTTAAATCTCTGAGCAAGAGATATACAGTAACAGTACCAAATAGTAAAGTTTATATGCCAACAGAATGTGGCAGTCCTATAAAGGATGATGTTATTGTTATTTTAGCTCCAGGAAAACATCTTTTCCAGCTGGCTATTGACACAGTTTGTGTTTGTATAGCATTTGCAAGGGAGGTCATCGCTCCCATCTCTAGCTTTACGTGATACTCACAGACATAGGTTTCTGGGTGGTTACCCATCCTCAGTATGAGACAACCATAGGCTAGTGACGAAAGCTCTCTCTGCTCACATGGATACATTCTGTAGAAAACTTATTTCCCAGGTAGAAAAACATAAGGCAGAAGAGAGTAGCTGATTAAATACTTGTGACTCTTTCAAAAGTTCATCACATCAGTTATTAATTTATTCATTTCATTTACTTGTTTCAGTCATTTGACTGCAACCATGCTGGAGCACCACCTTAAGTTGAACAAATCGACCCCAGGACTTATTCTTTGTAAGCCTAGTACTTATTCTGTCAATCCTTTTGCCGAACTGCTAAGTTACAGGGATGTAAACACACCAACATCAGTTGTCAAGTGATGGTGGGGGACAAGCACAGACACACACACACACACGAATTATCGTCGTCGTTTAACATCCGCTTTCCATGCTGGCATGGGTTGGACGGTTTGACTGAGGGCTGGCAAGTCAGAAGGCTGCACCAGGCTCCAATCTGATCTGGCAGAGTTTCTACAGCTGGATGCCCTTCCTAATGCCAAATATGTACATATATACATATATATATATATATATATATATATATATATATACGACAGGCTTCTTTCAGTTTCTGTCTACCAAATCCACTCACAAGGCTTTGGTCAGCCCGAGGCTAACGTAAAAGACACTTGCTTAAGGTGCCACACAGTGGAACTGAACCCAGAACCATGTGGTTTGGAAGCAAGCTTCTTGCCACACAGTCATACTGCACCTATTGTAACTGTTTAAAAAAGTAATTATGTTTGTGATTTGTCCCTATCAGTTTTTAGATGAATTTGTTATTGAGAGTAAAATTGTTTATTCTGTTAACTTCATATTTTCTGATTGGAATCCTTTAGAAAATAAATGTTTGTAAAGGTTAATTGCAGCCCATCTACACATATGGCATTTGATGAATACTAAATCATTTGAAATGTGTTTTTAAAAGAGTATAGAAAAGTTGTTTCAACAGTTTGAAAATATTTCTATTGGATTTAATATTTCATAAACTCTCCAAAACCAATTAGGCCAGTACTTAAACCTATATACAGACAGCATGTTGCCTGATTGCAATATACCATTGAGTTCTAGCTGTGCTTCTAACACTGCTTAATTCTCTAATTAACTCTCTAACTCCAACTTTTCTAGTTATCTAAGAAATTTAGATGTGTGTGTGTGTGTGTGTGTGTGTGTGCATATGAGAGACTATTATTCACACTATTTTGTTCCTTCTTCCAGTCTATTTTTATGTACATGCTCCACTTTTGATTTGTGTCTCTTTGTTTCAGGTGAACTGGGCAAAATGCCTTCTGCTGTCAAAGATTCTTTGCCATTAACTGATGTTGCTGGTGCCACAGCAGCTACAGCATCAAGTGCGTTGGAAGAAGAAGAAAATGATGAAGAGGAAGATGAGATGCGAGCTCGGTTAGAAGCTCTTCGCAGCTAGGCAGACATTGCAAATGCTCTTGTCCTCAACTACACAGTTTCAAGTGTGTCTATGTGTTCAATAAGAACACAAAGTTGAAGAAAAGAAAAAGAATAACAAAACTGTCATGTGGTAATTTAACCCACATTCCTTGATTATTGCCTAAGTGCATTCACTTATACTCTTTTTCTACCTTTCTTTTACTCTGTTGCTCTTTCCATCTTTTTGTCCTTTTCATTTCTCTTTCTCCTCATTCTTTCTAACTCTTTCAATCACTTTCCATTTCCTTTCCTCAATATTTATGACTGTTGGGTTCTTTTTTTATTGTCCACCATTATTTATCTATCCATCTTCACTTTTTTTGCATACAATATTCCTAATCTATCTGACAAATCTAAAATTACAATCACTGCTCTGGACTTCATACAACAGCAATAGTATCACTAAGAAAATATTTGGTTATGGTTATAGCAGAGTGTGCATGTGTATAGATGAAATGATATTTTATTATCCAGCCTGGCTTGCTTTCTTATATAAACTCTGAAACAGCGTGAAGATTCTACCTAGAGGTTACCTCATCTACATATGATATAAATACATATCCAGTGACACAAACATCTATACACCTTGGTAGCTGTACATATATTTTCTGTCACACATACACATTTATCCAGTATCTATTGAAAATGTTAGGTATTGAACTGAAAATTTAGAATTTCTGATTTAAAATCAGCTGCAGATGTTATGTATTATTACTTTTTGTTTCCAGGAAGGATACTTAATTCTATATTACCTCAGTTGACATAATTTAGGGAAAATATACCAATTTTTTTCTAGAAAAACCATCAGAGATATGTTGGCTTGCTATCCAGAGTGTGGTTATTTTATTATCAAGTGTAAGAACTCTTAACAAAGAAGAGTTAAATACTGAAGCTATGGATTTTTATCTTTTGTGAAAGGATTAGCATTTTAATTATTTTGGTCCACTCTGTTTAAAATTTATTTCACACAACTATTTGATATGATGCATTTTGTTTAAACTTTTGTAAGAAAAGTAGCTATAATTGAGTGACTTGGCCTTAGCATGTCACCAATACATGATACACACACTCTTATTATGCACACACATATATAGCTCTTTGTAGGTGCTTGACTGTTAAAACAGCAGCCAAATCTTTCTGAATTCACATATTATTGTAATAAAATAATGTGTACATTGGATAATGTTTTTATAGAAAATTATGTATATAATATAAAAATGGGAATGACTGATCATTGGTCTGATCAGTTAAGACTAAACAACAATAGCACATATAACCAACTCAAACTGCTTTTTAAAGTAATACTCATGTGGAGTTGCTCACTTAATTGCTACTTTTCATGAACAGCCTCCAATTGTATTGTCTTTTACTTCCACACTCACTTTACCTTTAGACTTTGGAATCCTTCCTTTATCCCATTATCACCAAAGTCTCTCTCTCTCTCTATCTATCTATCTATCTATCTATCAATCAATCTATTTCTCAAGATACAAAAACATATAACTCCTACTGGGCTATTGTTCTTGCATTGAACATAGTTGAGGTACAGGACACTATAATAAATCATCTACTATATCATCTTGGAACTTTCTCAGTTTAGCAATCACTAGTATATCTTCCAGAACCAGAACCCTTGGAGACCTATTCCCTAGTATTACATAGAGTGCATGTTTCTTTGTTTAGACCTTGCGCTAAGCACTTTTCCATATTTATGGAAACTTTTTCCATTCATATACTTAACAAATCGACACAAAATATATTAATAGACACACATGCACACATCTATTTTCTTACTGTTTTG
Organism: Octopus bimaculoides; assembly: GCF_046866305.1. Taxonomy (NCBI): domain Eukaryota; kingdom Metazoa; phylum Mollusca; class Cephalopoda; order Octopoda; family Octopodidae; genus Octopus; species Octopus bimaculoides. The sequence continues at coordinate 30,112,519 of NC_142945.1, read as the reverse complement.
CATTCAGTTTTCTTTGTTATCATTTGTAGGAATATTTCTCAGAATGTTTATATTTACATTTGAATCATTGGAGTATGTGCCTTCACAGCTGAATGTTTGCTTTTCTCCTACTAGCAAGTGACATCTAATATTTGGCTATGTGAGATTGAGGTGAGACAGAATAATGTCTTGCTTGTCAGAGATACAGTATAGTAGCTGTACCAAGCTTTGAACTCGTAACCTAGTTTAACTTTGTGTGTGTGGTTATTGGGTGGATGTGTGTTTACATCTATATATAAAGCATTGAAAACAGGGTATTCTGGTTTACTTTTACTACATATAGTCCAAGCAATAAAATCTGTCAGACCTTTTAATTGCAATTGTGCCTTGTTAATTTTTTCTTCTGTCAGAATATAAACAAAATATTACTGGTGAAAAGTGTCAATCTTCTTAACCAAACCAGTACTTCTCTAGAACTGTGACTCCCTGGAATTTTCTCTATGCCCACATTTTCGTTGCAGATATTGACTTACAAAAGTTCAAGCTGAACATTAATTGCATTGATTTCACCAGGCACTACTTTTTGATTAATGTATTTAATAAAAATTCAATGTCAGTGCATACATACACACATGAGTATATATTGTATAAAACACAGGTTTATGAGTGGTTTTCACACTTTAGGAATGGTCACTTGTCGCTTGAAAACCAACCTCCTTCAAGACAACCATTGACCTCCCGAATGAATGAAATCATCATGAAAATTCGTGAACTGATCTAAGGAATTTTGATGAACTTGTTGATATGACTGGTGTATTCTGGAGCTCCTGACAACAAAATTTGAATGAGGAATTGCAAACAAAAAGAGTTGCAGCAAAATTTGTGCCTCGCTTACTCACAGAAGATCAAAAGCAATTACAACTGAATGCTTGTCCTGAACTTAAAGAACAGTTGGAAGTTGACCCAAACCTTTTTTCGAAGGTTGTCACAGGTGACAAAAACTGGTGCTGTGGTTACGACCTGGAAATGAAGCAGCAGTCAAGTCAGTGGAAGCATTCAATATCACCACGCCCCCCACAAAAGTGCATCAAGTGAAGTCCAATGTCAAGACGATGCTGATTTGTTTCATTGATGCAAAAGGGATTGTCCTCCTAGTCAAATTGTAAGCAGGCATTTTACTTGGCATTTCTGAAGCATTTGTGAGACACAGTGAGACAAAAACGCCCCAACTAGTGGCAACAAGGCACCTTTGCACATCGCCTTGAGTGTGGGATAGTTTTTGTCCAAAAATGGCATGGCTCCATTTACCCACCCACCCTGCAACTTTTTTTGTTTCCCTGAATGAAAAAAATCCTTAAAGGGAAATGTTTTGCAGATGTGGAAGAGGTGAAGATAAAAAACAATGGCGGCGTTAAAAGGCATCACTTTGCAAGAGTTCCAGGACTGCTTTGAACAGTGGAAAATGCGTCTGAACCAATGCATTACTTCAAATGGAGAATACTTTGAATGCGATAAAAGTGTAAACATGTAAAACTAAGTGAATAAAATAATATTACAAAATTCCAGGATTATTCTTTGACAGATCTCATTGAACAGTATCTTGCTACATCATGTCTCATTGGTATATAATAACATGCTGACATTTTTTAACAACACTTATGATGTGGGGGATATCTTTGATGTTAACTCCACAAAGACTTCATCAGTTATCACATTTTTTTTTTCTACATTTCTGTTCCTGAATTGCAAACATATACCCTTCAAAGTGAGAGTTAGTAATTTGGTTTTCGGTCCATGATAGACTGCTTGGTACTGTCATCCTGGAGCTTTCTGCTAACATATCCATGCATGATCTTCTGCTAATATACACTCATCCTTTCATTTGATGATGTATTGCAGTAGAGTCATGCTACATTTTTGGGCACGTATTCAAGGAATGTTACATGAGGAGCTGCTTTCCAAGTTTCATGATATTATCTACCTCATGTATGCAAGCTTGGTCAAGGGATGCACTTCAACACTTGGTGATTAAAGAGTATTGCTGAAGGGATATGATGTGACTTCTGGATCAATCTTAAGCCTCTGCTTCCTTGTTTTCGCGTTAAGTAAATGCTTAAGATTGATTTGGCTCAGATCTTATCAAGTGTCCAAATGTTGGTATGAGTACTAGTACTGCAAACACATTGTTTTATTGAATGCAAAGGGTTCCAAGGTCCATAATTTCCTTATCTAGTTGTGACATGTGCTTTGTTACAGATACATCATCATCATCGTTTAATGTCCACTTTCCATGCTGGCAAGGTTTGGGCAGTTTGACTGAGGACTGGCAAGCAAGAAGGCTGTATCAGTTTCCAATTTGATCTGGCAAGGTTTCTACAGCTGGAAGCCCTTCCTAATGCCAACCACTCCAGGAGTGTAGTGGGAGCTTTTTACGTGCCACCGGCATGAGGGCCAATCAGGCAGTACTGGCAACGACCACAACAATTACTTCACTTGACTCAACAGTTCTTTGTAAGCACAGTTTATTGCCCAATGATTGAAGGGCACTCTTAGATGAGCCAGTTATGCTGCACTAGCATAGGTCACAGTTACGATCTCACTTGGCTTGATGGGTCTTCTCAAGCACAGCATATCTCCAAAGGTCTCGGTCACTCGTCATCACCTCTGTGAGGCCCAAAGTTCGAAGGTCGTGCTTCACCACCTCATCCCAGGTCTTCCTGGGTTTACCTCTTCTACATACTGCTAGGATGTTACACTTTATCACACAGCTGTCCTCATCCATATGCAACACATGACCGTACCAGCACAGTCATCTCTCTTGCACACACCATCTGATGCTTCTTAGTCCAGCTTTTTGCTCAGAGCACTTACACTCTATCAGGTATGCACACTGACATTACACATCTAGCAGAACATACTTCATTTCTTGGAAGCTTACACATGTCCTCAGCAGTCACAGCCCATGTCTCACTGCCATGTAGCATAGCTGTTCACACACATGCGTCATATAGTCTACATTTTACTCTGAGCGAGAGGCCTTTTGTCACCAGTAGAGGTAGGAGCTCTCTGAATTTCCCAGGCTATTCTTACTCTAGCAGCTACACTTTCAGAGCATCCACCCTGCTACTGACTTCATCACCTAGGTAATGAAAACTATCAGCTACTTCTAGGTTTTCCCCCTGGCATTGGACCGAAGCTGTTTTCTGCACATTTTCAGTGTTTATTGCCCCTGAGCCTTCCTTTGATTTTACTGCACCTCTTGTGTGTCCATAGCTTACACCGAGTACATCTTATAGAGTTTCTACCTACACCTTTTCTACAGATCGAGCAGGGCCATGTACCTGAACGGATATGTGATTTGTCTGTCTTCCTACTTATTAACACTTTGGTTTTTTGCTAGATTCACTCTAAGGCCCTTCGATTCTAGACCTTGCTTCCATACCTGAAACTTCTCTAGTTCTAATAGTGACTCAGCTATTAGAGCAAGGTCATCAGCATAGAGAAGCTCCCAGGGACATCCTGTTTGAATTCCTCTGTTATTGCCTGGAGGACTATGATGAGTAAGAGGGGGCTGAGGACTGATCCTTGGTGGACCCCTACTCCACCTGGAATTCTTCACTAATTGCCAACCCTCACCTTACTGATAGCATCCCTGTACATGGCTTGTACAGTTCTCACTCACCACTCATCTATCCCTAGTTTCCGCATTGACCACTGGATAAGGGATCAGGGACCCTGTCAAAGGCTTTCTCCATGTCGGCAAAAGCCAGGTACAGAGGTTTATCCTTGGCTAGGTATTTCTCCTACAGCTGTCTTACCAGAAATATAGCATCAGTAGTGCTTTTCCCTGGCACAAACCCAAATGGCATCTTGTCTAAACTAACTCTCTCCCTAATTAGTTTGGCTATGACCCTCTCTCTCCCATACTGTCTTGCAACACGAAACACTTCAAGTCTTTGGTCCTCACGACGCAGAACATTGGCAAATCTGCTTCCCCTCTGGGTAAGTAAACCTGTCTCCTAGCTTCCCTTCTGGCAATCTGATACAATTTCCTGCTACCACCATTTTTCCAGTCCTCCCATGCCTGTTTCTTTTCCCTAATGGACCTCCCTTACTAACGGTCAATCAGACAGTAATTTCCCTTTGTTTAACGGTCATTTTCATAGCATTTTTTGTTGGCCAGATAACTGAAGAGATGCCGGCGTAGGTTTCCCTCCTAACACCCGAAACTCGGGGTTTTATCATGGTTACCGAATAATTGTCAGATATTTATATATATATGTGGATATATATATAGATATATATATGGATATGTATATATATATATGGATATGTATATATATATATATATATATCTAGATATATATATATATATATATATCCATATATACACACATATATATATATAGATATATATATATATATATATAGATATATATATATATATATATATATATCTAGATATATATATATATATATATATATATATCCAGATATATCTAGATATATATATATATATATATATATATATATATATATATATATATATATATATATATCCATATATATCTAGATATATATATATATATATATATCCATATATACACACACATATATATATATATATATATATATATATGGATATATATATATATTAATATATTTATTTATGGGTTTCAGCCAAGTGGCTGCGGTCATGCTAGAGCACCACCGTGATTTTCCGTCTTTATGCTGTGCTCTCTTCACGTTCCTTGCATGGCTCTTCTCCTCCACCTGATATAGTCCAATCAGGAGTTTTGATGGCACATCTGGTGTATAAGAGAATTTGACATCGCTGCCCTAAACTGTGTCTCATTTCAAGCCATTGATTCGTCTGGTATCGTGGAGAGGAAAGCGTCAAGTTTTGTCTTGAAGACCTCTATATCCATGTCTTGCAAGTCTCTCAAATGTTTTGACAGGGCATTAAAGAGCTAAGGTCCTCTGAAACCGAGGCCGTTGCAGTACCTCATTCTTATGTGAGATGCAGTGGTTGGCACCTTTGGTACCATGCAGTGGCGACCTGTGCGGGCATTCTTGTAGTACTTGATACCAAAGTTTGGCACCAGTCCTTCCAGTATTTTCCATATGTATATTATTACATATCTCTCTCGCCTGCACTCCAGGGAGTAGAGACCTAGTGCCTTCAGTTCATCTGTTGGACTGTGGCGATCTTTTTTGTATAGTGATGCTGAATTGCCTCGAGTTCTGCTGTCCGCTTGACACTGTGTGGTGACCACAACTGAGAGCAATAGTCTAGGCGGCTCAGAACAAATGTCTTCCATAAAGTCAACATGACTTTTTGATCCCTTGTTCGGAATGTCCTCAGTATCCACCCTGCCAGTTGTCTGCACTTTGCTGTCAACATGACAATGTGCATGTGAAATGATGCATCACTACACATGTTGATGCCGTGGACTCTTACTGTTTGTGGTTCTGGGATTGCAGTACCTCCAGGACCTGTGTATGCCAGTTGGGAGGCACTTGTGGCCTTGCAGTGCAGTACTTGAAATTTGTTTGCATTGAACTGCATATTATTTTGCTCTGCCCACTTGTATATTGCATTTAGGTCATTCTGCACGCTTATGATATCATCAGGATTCTTTATTGCCTGAGATAGTTTTGTGTCATCAGCGTAGCTAGTGACAATGGGCATGTCCAGAAGGGCCACTATGAACAGGAGTGTCCCCAAGACAGTTCCATGCGGAACACCGCTCAATATTTGCGTTTCCCTAGATAGTTCTCCATTGGCTGCAACTGTCTGACTTCTACCATTCAGGAAGTCATGCAGCCATTCTCCTAATTTACCAGCCATGCCAAGGTTTCGCAGCTTGTGACATATCAAGCCATGATCAACTTTGTCAAAGGCTTTTGCAAAG
>NC_142945.1:30076845-30103625 GCF_046866305.1 Octopus bimaculoides | reverse complement strand
ATATATATATATATATATATAGATATATATCTATATATATATATATATATCTATATGCTGAGGGGCATCCCGCGAGAGTTGGGATGCGGGACGAGCGTGTCGGCATACGCGGACGACGTCACCGTCATAGTGTCTAGCCAAAAGCACATCGAGCTTGTCGGCGAGACACTGAGAGACTACGAAGCGGTAACGGGAGCGAAAATCAACCGGGATAAGTCAGTGGGCTTGCGGCTCGGCACCTGGAGAAGCAACCCCATGCCGTCAAGTAGCGCCTCCGTCGTGGGACGTTGGACTGACGGTCCGGTTGAGATGCTCGGGGTCTGGTTTGGTCCAGACCTCCAAACGGAGAAGAACTGGGACGAGATAACGAGAAGGGTGGCCACTCTAGCCCGGCAATGGGCCGAGAGGAAGCTTTCCCTGAAAGGTCGGGCGGAGGTGGCGAACACGTACATCGCGTCCGTCATCTACTACCGCCTGACCGTCGTTCCTTGTCCCGACCCTACCATCACCAAACTGGAGCGCATCCTCTTCCGCTTCTTGTGGAAAGGAAGCGTTCCGATGGTTAGGCGATCCGTTTGCTGCCAACACCCGTTAAAAGGAGGACTGGGCAGACACGCGCTGAGACTGCGACATCTCCGGCTCTACGTAGACAGCGGTGAACAGGTGTGGTCACCGTTTGTGCGGCGCGCTTTCCCGCAGCTCGTCTCCATGACCGAACTGCAGTCATGGATCAAGAAGAGGCCGAGGAAGGGCGAATGGCACCGCGAGTGTCGCGCTGCTCTTCGGCAACTCCAACAACCCGGGTCAACCTTGAGCGACTGCATCACAACTAACGCATTCTATAGTGGATTAGTGGAGGGAAGGTACGACGACGATCTCGGGGCGAACCTGGGCGTCGACGAGGAATACCTGACCCGGCTGTTTAAGACGACCTTCGGGCCGGGACCTATGGACAACTTCCAGAGATCCCTGGCCTGGCAGTGCTATCGAGAAGCACTACCCGTTCGGATAAGCTCTACAGGCATGGCTTGAGAAACACGGGGCCGACCTGTCCGAGATGCCGGCAGAGCGACGAAACCGTTCTGCACGCACTCGTACAGTGTCCCACCATTTCCGAGCTGTGGGCTTACGTCGAACAACTGCTATCGCGTGTGGGACGAGTCGGTCTATCAGCCGAGTCTATCGTGAATATTGTCGCGCCTCCTTCCTTTAAACGGGAAGGAAGAGCTATTTTCATCGTACTTGTGGCTATGGCGAAAGAATGTGTATGGTGGACGCGTCTGAAAGGTCTAGAGACAAAGACTTTCCTCTCTGGGCAATCTCTCATCAACTTCTTCAAGTATCACCTGAAGAGGAAGTTGAGAGTAGAAAGGGAAGTCTTGTCTAGTGAATGCTTCAAAAAAAGATGGGTGAATGTAGCAAGGATGGCACGTGTGAACGACGGAGCCATCTTGAGCATAACCCTATGAACAAGAAAAAAAAATAAAACAAAAAGGCAAAAGAGAGTCACTTACTGTTATAGTTTCTTCAATGAGAATATTGACCAAGGTTACCGTGGTCTTTTCCGTGGGCTTTTCCTTCCACGGCTAAACCTAAACTGTCCTCCCCTCTTTTTACACGAGAACATTACTGTGTGATACACGATCCCTATTGATCGGCCTTTCCTTTTCTTTTTTTTTCGATCCCTTTTGATCGAACTGCCCCTTTTTCCCTTCCTACGATCCCTTTTGATCGACACCACCAATTTTTTTTTTTTTTTTTTTTTTTTCCTTCCTCCCCCCTCCCAAAAAGAAAAGCTCTACATTGTATTTGTCCCATCTTCGTTGAGCCCTGTGTGGCTAATAAAAGAAATGTATATATATAGTATATATATATATACTATATATATATATATACTATATATATATATATAGTATATATATATATACTATATATAGTATATATATATATATACTATATATAGTATATATATATATATACTATATATAGATATATAGTATATATATATATATACTATATATATATATATAGTATATATATATATATACTATATATATATATATATATATATAGTATATATATATATATATATATATATAGTATATATATATATATATATATACTATATATATATATATATAGTATATATATATATATATATATATAGTATATATATATATATATATATACTATATATATATATATAGTATATATATATATATACTATATATATATATATAGTATATATATATATACTATATATATATATATATATACTATATATATATATACTATATATATATAGTATATATATATATATATACTATATATATATATATATATATAGTATATATATATACTATATATATATATATATACTATATATATATATAGTATATATATATATACTATATATATATATATAGTATATATATATACTATATATATATACTATATATATATATATATATATATATATAGTATATATATATACTATATATATATATAGTATATAAATATATATACTATATATATATAGTATATATATATGTATACTATATATATATATATATATATAGTATATATATATATATATACTATATATATATATACTATATACTATATATATATATATAGTATATATATATATATATACTCTATACTATATATATATATAGTATATATATATATATATACTATATACTATATATATATAGTATATTTATATATATATACTATATACTATATATATATATATATAGTATATATATATATATACTATATATATATATACTATATATATATATATATACTATATGTATATATACTATATATATATATAGTATATATATATATATACACTATATATATATATACTATATATATATATATATATATATATATATATAGTATATATATATATATACTATATATATATATATATAGTATATATATATATATATACTATATATATATATATATATAGTATATATATATATATATATATATATAGTATATATATATATAGTATATATATATATATATATATAGTATATATATATACTATATATATATATACTATATATATATACTATATATATATATACTATATATATATGTATATATATATATATATACTATATATATATATACTATATATATAGTATATATATATATATACTATATATATATATATAGTATATATATATATATATACTATATATATATATATATATATAGTATATATATAGATATAGTATTCTCTTTTATTCTCTTTTACTTGTTTCAGTCAATTGACTGTGGCCATGCTGGAGCACCGCCTATATATATATAGTATATATATATATATATACTATATATATATATATATAGTATATATATATATATACTATATATATATATATATAGTATATATATATATATACTATATATATATATATGATGATAGCCGTCCACTCGTGACCGAGGAAGACCATTGCCAACCTTCAGGAACATTGTGCGCTCTAGGACTAACTTATATTTTGCATTTGCGGCTCCATTGGTGGCTAAGGAGCCCTGCTCTTGACAAGCATACATGACTGCAAACATTGCAGACCAAACTTTCCCCATTCACTATACGAGCCATGTGCTTTCGTGCAGCTCCTTTAAGTTCTTCATGCTGGATACGTGCTCTCTCAAAAGTTTCCATCCTCTCCTTAACTTGCTTTCTCCATCTGTGGCGATGACAGGCATTGTTCTCCCAGTCAGTGTCCTGCATATCACAGGCCTTTAATGAGGACTTGACACAGTCCTTAAATCGCAGCCTTGGTTTCTGCCGGAGTCTCCTTCCATTCACAAGTTCTCCATATAGCATATATACATACATACATGTCATGACATACATACATACATACATACATACATACATACATATATATATATATATATATATATATATATATATATATATATATAATTTTTTTGAGAAAGAAGATTGATTAGAAATTTTTTCACAATGTAGTGGTTTGGAATTAGAAGTGCTCGAGAGTAACTTGAAACGAAAGATATAAATATGTAATGTGAAGAAACAAATGATCTGGTAATTCAGTTTGCAAACATGACTCCGGTTAGAAATGGATTTAAAGGACAAATGTACATGATAGAATAAAAATATATAAATACACAGACATTTCTGAAAAAATACTATAAATAAATAAATATGTGTGAATTAATAGATTTTAAAAGAAATCTGTGGATGGAAGCATAAAAAATGTTAAAACATGCATGTATAGGAAAATATGGGAGAAAATCTGAAGTGGTGATGGAAGTGAAGTAAAAGATACAATGAGGAGCAAAGTTAAAATTTGGGATAGTTAAAATTAAAGTAGGGTATATGTATATTTATGTGTTTGAATGTGTGCATGTATGTATGTATAAATGGTAATGTATACATACATCTGTGGATAGTTGTATTTAGATAATCTTATGAGTGTATGTTTGTGTGCCTTTATACATATGCAAATGTACATCATGGCATGAGCATTTGGACAGAAATATACATATATAGTGGTAACAGGTGAATATGTGCATATGTAAATATTAGCATATGTTGTGGTATATTTATATATATGTGTGTGTGAATATTTATAAACATATATATATATATGTAGTTAAATTCAACGACTGGCAGTTAAATTCGATGAATGGCACCCATGCCACCGTCGTCACCTTCATCGGACACGAAACTCAGCTTGCGAAGACTTATTGGGGAAAGCGAAATCGTGAAGGCACCCATGCCCAGCGTCGCCTTTCTGGCACTTGTGCCCATGGCATGTGTAAGGACTTTCGAGCGAGATTGTTGCCAGTGCCCCTGGACTGGCTCTTGTGCGGGTTGGCACATAAAATACACCATTTTGAGCATGACCGTTGCCAGTACCGCCTGACTGGCCTTCGTGCCAGTGGCACGTAAAAAGCACCCACTACACTCTCTGAGTGGTTGGCGTTAGGAAGGGCATCCAGCTGTAGAAACTCTGCCAAATCAGATTGGAGCCTGGTGTAGCCATCTGGTTTCACCAGTCCTCAGTCAAATCGTCCAACCCATGCTAGCATGGAAAGCGAACGTTAAACGACGACGACGATGATATATGCATGAGTGAGCAAATGTGTGTGTTTGTGTGTATATGTGAGTGTATGTGCATCTGTGTGTATACGTGCATGTATATGCGTGTGTACATACATGTATGTGTGTATACATGTATATATGTTTACATATGTGTGTGTGAATATATATTTACATATATACACATGCATCTGTGTATGTATGTGAGTGTGAGTGTACACGTGTATAGATGTATGTGTGTTTATATAGGTCTATGTTGTAATATATGTATGTCGTAAATTGACACTTAGAGATTTATAACCAACTCAGGTGCTCAAACCAATGCTGAAGCAAAATATATATTTCTCTAATTTTCCATCTCCATCTATTCTCTTCATGTATCCACTATCTTTTGGAATAAAAGTGAGTACTCAAAAATTGTTTATATTCTTGATGCTGTATTTTCCACCATATTGAATGATTTATCTGACCCATCTATTATTGAAACAGTCATAATGTAGAAACAGATATAATACCTCCATTTTCATATATTTTATATATACAGTAATGTTTATGTGTGTGTGTGTGTGTGTGTGTGTGTGATCATTTTCATCGTTTAATGTCCGTTTTCCATGCTGGCATAGGTCGGATGGTTTGACGGGGAGCTGGCTAGCTGGGTGCTGTCCAAACTCCAATTGTCTGTTGTGGCATGATTTCTATGGCTGGATGCCCTTCCTAATGTCAACCACTTAACAAAGTGTGCAGGGTGCTTTTAAGTGCCACTGTCATGGGTGCATTAACACAGCACTGGCATGGGTGTGTTTACACAGCACCAGTATGGGTGCTTTTTGTATGACACGGGCACCTGAAAGGACAAGCCTGTGTGTGTGGAAGACAGTGATTTTACTTAGCTTGGTACATCTTATCAAGTACAGCAAATTTTCATGTCTCCTGGTGCCTTGTCATTTCCTCAGTGAGGCCCAGCGTCCAAAGATCCTTTCTCACCACTTCATTCCATGTCTTCCTGGCTCTACCCCTGCCACAGATACCCTTGACAATCAGCTGTCCTCATCCATACACATCACATGACTAATCCAGTGGTCTTCTTTCTTTCACACTACATCTGATGCCTCTTATACTCAGTTTTCCTCTTAAATCATTTACACTCTGTCATGCATGCACACTGACATTACTCATCTAGTGGAGCATGTAAGCTTCATTTCTTTCAAGACTTCACAAGTCCTCTGTAGTCAAAGACCATGTTTCACTGACATGTAATGTAGCTATATGTACACAGGCATCATACAATCTGTCTTTCACTCTGAGACAGATACCCTTAGTTACTAACAAAGGTAGAAGCTCCCTGAACTTTGCCCAACCTGTTCTTATTCTGGCAACTACAATTTCAGAACTTCCTCCACCACTGCTAACTTGGTCTCTTAGGTAACAGGCCAAGTTAGCAGTAGTGGAGGGAGTTCTGAAAGTGTAGTTACTAGAATACACACACACACACACACACACACACATGGATGCATGTGCACGCATATATATAGGCATAAATGCAGGCATGGTTGTTAGGTAAGAAGTTTCCTTCCCAACCATGTAGTTCTGGGTTCAGTTCCACTGTGGGCAAGTATTTTCTACTATAGCTCTGTGCTGAGCAAAGCCCTGAGAGTGGATTTGGTAGATGGAAACTGAAAGAGGCCTATCGTATACACACACACACACACACACACACACACACACACAGAGGATGTGTATGTGTGTGTTTGTCCTCCATCATTGCCTAACAGTAACTTAGTGTTTAGGCAAGAGAAACTGATAGAATAAATACCAGGCTTTTAGAATTAAGTACTGAGGTTAATTCATTTAACTTAAATTCTTCAATGTGGTTCACCAGCATGGCTGCTGTCTAATGACTGAAACAAGTAAAAGATAAAAGATGGCTGTGTGCTTATGAAGCTTACTTTGCAACCACAGGTTTCAATAATCAGCAGTTGCACATTGCCCTGGTCTAGTTTTTTCTACTATAACCTTCGCCCAATCAATGGTTCATGAATGAATTTGGCACACAAAACCTGTTTAGAAGCCTGGCACACACACACATGCACAGAGAGAGAGAGAGAGAGAGTAATGGAAATACCTTGTTAATATGTGGCTGACCCTCTTCTGGCATCAATTTCAGCTTTGAAGAAGTTGAAGTTCTGAATAGTTTTAGGTGAATTTTGAGTCATTCTTCTACTAAAACCTGTTGTAGGTCTTTCAGCAATAATGCCAGAGGTAAGTGGCTCCTTGCTTGCTATTCTAAAGTGTACCATAATTGTTTAATCATACTGAGATATGGTGATTGGTGGAGTTGGGGTTGGGGTCAATCCAAGTCATCCACTTCACTTTTGTGCTCTTTACATCAATTTTGGATATCATTAATCATGTTAATTGGCAGATTAGCATCCTGGAAAATAGAATTATCATCTATGAATAATGTTTGTTCCATAGGATGGATACGATCTGCCAAAATACTCAGATAATCTTCTGTCATGAAGAAAAGCTAAAAGACTGAGAATTCTGTGACATGGCTGCTCAAATCATCACAGAAATCTTCATGCTTCACGGTAGTGGCCAAATAGTCAGAGTTGAAATTTTGGAGCTATATTTAGACATAAACTTGTTCCAAAGTGGGGAAAAAAAGCTGATTTATCAGAGAAGATGATATTGAACCACTGATGACTTCTGCTTATCAATGTTGAAGGGGACTGGAAAGGCTTATCAGTTGTAGCCCTCCCATGATGTCCAGCTTTATGGAGCTCATGATGCGTAATTTTGGTTGACGTGGTGCTGGTTTATCTCTGATGTCACTCTTGCCAGAGTGGTTTGATGGTTTTGTAGACACAATATGTTTCATTATTCTACAGTCTGTCTCTCTCTCTGATCTTTGTCTTCTGCCCAGAATTATACTTGCTAGAGCTGGTTTTAATTTGGTAAAATGCCATGATTTTAGAGATTGAAGCTCTGGCCATCTGCACTCCAACAAATTGTCCTCTTTGGAAAATAGATGGGAGACCCCCTTCGGTCATGAATGACCATGGGATTGCACCTAGAAAGTTACCCGCCGAGGCACAAGTCCGGGCAAGGTTGTGTATGGAAGGCCAGCAGTCGCCTATGCATACCAGCCTCCCCTCTCCACATCACTGATGTTATCCAAGGCCGATACAGCTTGGCACCAGTGATGTCGCAACTTATTTCTACAGCTGAGTTAACTGGAGCAACGTGAAATAAAGTGTCTTGATCAAGAACACAGCATGCAGCCCAGTCCAAGAATTGAACTCACAACCTCACGATCATAAGCTTGATGCTCAATTACTGAACTATGCACCTTCACTGGAAAATAGATAGGTCACACATTTTAAGTTATTCAAATATAAATTTTTGCAAGAAAGAAAACAGGGCTCTGTCATGTACAAAACATACATTGTGCCTGCGAACACTTATATACAGGCAAGAACAGTTTTGAACATGTCATATTGCCAATAGAAAAAAAAAATAGATAAAAAGTGCTGTTTTTATTATTTTGCCCCAGACCATGTATATAAAACAGGCAGACCATTCAAAGTTTCTAATTTTCCAAGTGATTCTAGCATAAATCTTTAATCAAACATTCCAGAAAGAACTGCATTTTACACTATAAGAGACATGCTCTTTGTTTTTAGTGAGTTTCTTAATTGTCATGCATGAGGCTCTCAGTCCTTAAGTGTGTGAATCAGCTTTATAACTTTCTGTTGTTTAAAGTATACGATAAATGTGTTTGTGCATGCATGTTTGGTTGTGAATATGAATATATCCAGGTCTCTCTGCATCTCTTGATATACTAGCTAATTATACCTCTGTATCCTTTATCTATCTACTCTCATATTGAGAATAAAGATATAAACTGCAAAAGAAAAAAGTGCTCATCTAGTAAGAAGACCTATTTTCTAACTTGAGCTATTAGTTATTTTTCCTTAATTTAACCTTCTAATTTTGTGTATCTTTCCATACTTTCAATGTATATTTGTATCTTTCCAATCATGTACCTACTCTGACAATATGGTTAAGCTTTAAAACCTATAACAACTAAACTCTTATTGTTGTTGTGTCACATTTTTCTGTTATTATATTTAGATGTATTTAGCTGCACAGACACTATACTTACACTTTAACCTCTGTTTGAGGCACATCAGTGTTACATTACTTGTCCAACTTGTGCCTGCATGATCCAATGACCCTGACATGGTTAGTTGACATGCTAGAAATAGCTGTGAAATTCCCTCATCACATCCTACCATCTTAATTGATATGTTAGAAAACACAGGATAGTCATAGTTGGAATGCCTTTCATCATAGAGATGACCTAAGGGTAAACAACAGCTCATGCAACAGCTCATGCTTGCATGGAAACATTGGTGTTAAAATAATATTGAAACACCCATACATACTGTCCTTTGCTCTCACTCTTTCTGTCCTAGTTTATACACACATGAACTTAAGAATCTTTGTATATCATTATTATGTGAAAGCTGCTAATATGTGTTATAATGATGTTGTTAGCAATAAATCCTAATGAACATTAAACCATTGTCAACCCAGTAAAGGAAATAAGTGGAGCTCCATCAGTTTCAGTATTGTCTATTCAGTTGTTCACTCAACTGAATTACTTTCACATTGGATTAGCATGTAAGTTGTTGAGCACTTTGCAAACATGTGTACCCTAATATAAACCTTGGGGTGGAATCAGCATGTCAGAGTGTGTGACAAGTTTACACCAATCTATCCTACAGGCTTCTAAGTAATTTCTGTCTACCAAATTTCATTTACATAGTTTGGGTCAATCTGTGACAACAGCAAAAAGCACTTGCCCAAAAATGCTATGCTGTGGGATTGAACCTAGGACGTTGTAATTGCAAAATAAGCTTCTTAACCATTCAACCATGCAGCCTCACTACTCTTTATTAATTATTTTTTCTCATCTCAATACACCAAATACCTTCTTTCATAGCTACTGGACATTGGTATTGGATTGTTTTGGGCAAACAAATAAACTTTGCCAACGTAAGCTAATAGATACTTCTCACTGGAATATTAGGTAAATATCTTTATGTGATGATATTGGCTGTTGGAGTTGAAAATGACTGATAAGAAATAATAGCAAAAGGTGAGCGGTGAGGGATGGCTTAGTAAGGTATGAATGTTGTTGTCGGGTTGGTGTATTTATCAAGTAGAGTCATGGTGGTAGCTGTTGTTGAGAATTAAATTTACTCTCATAGCTAATTAATTAATGTTAGCACTGTTGTTTGTTCCAAATGCCTGAAAATAATGTCTGTTAATTTGCTACCTAGCCAGGCCTTTCTTTAACTGCATTTAGGGTTTTTTCATACAGAAAATTTTTTTTTCTTCTTTTGTTATGGTGGAATATGAAGATATTGCAAGTGAAAGGTATTGACTGCCTGAACAAATCATGAACTAATCAATGTAGCAAATAATTTTGTTATTGTAACTGACTTATTGTTACAATTGAATATGATGATAATGTTGGTAATATTTTAATGACAGTCATGTTATGCTTGCTGCAGCTGTTATGTAGGAAAAGGAAACAGAATTTCATAATCTGGTTATGTTACTGAATTGCATCCCTCCTACAAATATTCTATTGTTGGTTACTTGCAAGTCTGTCCATCAGTTAGTCTTTGTAATATTTTTGTCTACTTTGCTTGCATTATGTTTGGCTATTTTGAAAACTTTGCCACTTGCTTAAAATGTGTGTGTGTGTGTGTGTGTATATATATATATATATATATATATATATATATATATATTACTTTTTACTCCTTTCAAACAGTTGGCTTTGTCAGAGAGTATATAACAACAAACAAAAAAGAAAAGATGGGTGAGTCACTGGCACAAGGCCACACATTTGTAAGGTATGGGTATAAGTGATTGACTTGATGCCAGTTACTTATTTCATATGATTTGGCACTGTGTCAGTTTTTTTCTAGAGTAAATGTATTATAGCTGGTTTGCACTTGTTTGTATTTATTGATGACTTCTATCATCAGAAGGACAGAAAGTTGACTATATTGGATTTGAATGTAGAAGTAGAATATAGTAGAGTATCCTATGGGTTGTTCTACTGAATGCAATAATTTCACCTCCTTAAAAATGATAAAAAAAAGGCACTTCCTTAACAATGATTTCTTCTTTAGAATTTATATCAATTATCTGTTGAAAGGAGTATATATTTAATTGTATTATTGACTTTGTAATAATGAAAACCAGGATAGAATCAGCTGCTATTTGAACTTAAATGTACAAATAGAGCTAAAGACTATGAGAGATTTAACTTAGCAGTTTACTGTTTGTGTCTTATAATATGATTTCAGACACAAGTCCTCAGGCTTGAGATAAAAAATATGTTTATACATATAAATATATATACAGAGCCATATGCATATATATTCAATCGCACTATGAAATTAAGCAATTTTTACTTACCTTTCTCTTTGAAGCAGCTAGACATGAATAATTAAAGCTGTTTTTTGAAATGTAAACAAAAGTGTGAATGACATATTCTTTTAAATAATGGTATAACATTAATTACTAAAGTATTGATAAGATTTCTTGCGTGCATCATCATCATCATCATCATCATCATCACCACCACCACCACCTTCATTTTATGTCCAGTCCATTTTTCTATGCTGGCTTAGGTCAGATGGCTTCAATCACTTATTATAAGTTACACCCCTTTTGCTCAGACGTCTCAGTTTTTACACTCCTTATATTGTTAAATTCCTTTCCCAATACCACTTTATAGAGTACAACTAGAAGCCTTTTTTTTTTGTATCAACAGCACAAGAAAGGTTGTTTGTCCTTGGTAAGGCTAAGCAGTTTTCTCCACCTGAATGATCTCTTCCTGATTTGCCAATCGCTTTACAACATTACACTTATGACCACTTCAATAAGAGAATTTATAAAAATTTGTGTTTGCAAGAGAAGAGACCAACTCAAAGTTGTGGTTCTGTGATTAGGTCTTAAAAGAGAGAATTTGTTAGAATTCAGCAGTACAGAATTCGAAAGATTTGTTGTATGCTAGGTACAGTTCTTCAATGCTTTCCAATTAATGCTAAATGGGACATTTTTGAACTTTAATCCCTCTAGATATATTTAGACAGTGAAGTATTGTTTTTCCTGCTTTGGTTGCAAAAAGTATCCATGTGTTGGTTGTATCATATTGAACTGGTTTGCTGTTTGACCTTTTGTATGTGGCTGTGGTTTGTGATGTATTGTTTTTGGTTGCTGTTGAGCTATGGATAATGTAACTTGAGGGATAATTTCCTTTTAGAAGGTAAGATGACAGGGTGTCACAGTTGCAATTGGTAAGGCTAGGTGTAGAGTTTTTGCTTTCATATTTTCAGAATTGTTGTTGTTTATAATTTGCTATAGTTTTCCCAAACCTGCTAGCTGTAGAGTATAATATTTTTATGTTGTGTTTGTGGATAGGATGAAAGGGTTTTTGAAGCATGTTGACGAATAGGCTAGCTATTAGTGAGGATACTCGTTTGCTGAAGGGGTTATGCAATCAGATAATTTTACTTTTCCTGCTTTTATGTTCCTTGTTTATTGTCAGTGTAGTATTATTTATACATTGGATGTTTTCTCTGTAATTAATATTGTTTAGTACAGTGTAGTAGTTTATGTGTGTGTGGCTGTGTGTACATACAACACACATGGGAAGGGCTTCTTCTTTGAGAATTCATTTACTACTACATCTACTGATAAATTTGGCTTTTTGATTATGAAAGTGCCCACCTTGGATAAAGGACCTTGAGAACTTTGAAGTTGACTTATGAACTCAACTCTTTAAATGGCTACATGGCAAAAATTAAGCAATTGCCTAATGTTCATATCCTTGCAGACAAGACAAAGAGCATTTATGAAACAAGTATCTCCAGATATGCAAGACTCCTTATAAACACTATCACCAAAACATACAAGAAAACTAGCACCTTCATATACAATGACATAAATACAGAAGCAAAGGAGTTAACCATCCTCAGTATAGAGTATCATGTGGATCACTTTGTTATGCAACACACCCTCTTTATTACACTTAAGGATCACAAACCTAATTTCCTCTCCAACCTCAAACGCAGGCTGATCAACCCCTCTAAAAGTGAGATAGACATTGTCAGCAAATGCATTCTTGATACCATCAACCCTGGTATTAAAAGGGCTACAGGGTTGATTCAATGGGAGTCTAGTGCAGTTGTGATCAACTGGTTCTGCAGTATTGAGAACAAATTAAACTGCAGATTCACAGTTTGACATCGTAGACTTCTACCCTTCTATATTGAAACCTCGTGAAGGCTTTGGCTTTTGCTAAGCAATTTACTAATACAAGCAATCTCAATGTCAGAATAATCATGAATGCCACAATATCAATCATGGTTCATGATGATTCCTTGTGGGTAATGAAAGAAGGTGACCCACTGTTCAACATTTCTATGGGGAGCTACAATGGAGATGACATAACTCAGCCTCATTGGGTTATTTATCTTGGATGCCTTCAAGAAACATATGCACCCACATATGTTGGCTCTTTACAGGGATGATGGCCTAGCAATCTCAAGCCATATGAATGGCCACACCATAGACAAGTTTAGGAAAGGCTTGATAAAAATATTCAAAGAATTTGACTTGTTCATAATAGTTGCCACCAAGTTGACCACAGTTGACTTCCTAGATGTAGCCCTAAACCTGAAAACAGGCAAGTTCTACCCTTACAGAAAGCTCAACAAGGAAATTGTGTGTACATCCACAGAAGCTCAAATCACCCCCATCCTCATTATAATTAGAAACTTAGTATCAGGTATTAGCAGGAGAGTATTCAAGTTTTCAACCAATAGGAAAATCTTTATCAGAGTCGCCCCCCCCCCCCCCCACAATCCACCACATTGATGCATTGGTGAGGAGTTGATTTACTAAGAAGTTGACATATATGGAAAAACCCACCCCCACCTTGCCCCGAAATTGACCAGAAAGAGAAAGATAACCTGGTTCCACTCTTTCTTCCCTTCCCCCATCAGCAAACTTCAGTCCAATGCAACGCTACTGCAACTTCACTAGCATACATCTGTTACACCTGCACACATAAATACCAAAAACATGCATATATATGAATCCACACATCTGCACAGCAGACAAAAACGTGCACACACATATGCTCTTCCAGACAAACATGCATGCATTCATAAATTTATGCACAAATACAATAATATGCATACTTATGTACACATACCCATACGTGCATCTTAAACATATTTGCATGCGCATGTGTATACAGCAGGCACTAACACATATTGATATGTTCACACACACACACATTTTCTCTCTCTCTCTCAAACTGGCTTTGCTTCTGTCAGCTTCCAATTCACTTCAAAAGCTTGCCAAACACCAAGACACCACCAGCTTCCTGTCTAACAACATGGCTCAAGACATTCTCCTTTCCAATGCATCTTGTGTTGCTGAAATGCTGATCTCGCTTCTAACAACACAATGTGACCAACCTTGACCAAAAGCAGCTCATTTTCCAGTAGCCATCTTGGACTTCCTGTAATTTCCCATTTGGTAATCTGAGCCTGAACAAGCTAAGTTTCTGTTAGAAGTCCACGTAAGTCACATGAAGCTGAATTAAACTGTTTTAAATAATAATAGCATATGTATGTGTGTGTGTGTGTGTATATATATCATCATCATCATCATCAACATCGTTTAACGTCCGCTTTCCATGCTAGCATGGGTTGGACGATTTGACTGAAGACTGGTGAAACCGGATGGCTACACCAGGCTCCAATCTAAATTTGGCAGAGTTTCTACAGCTGGATGCCCTTCCTAACGCCAACCACTCAGAGAGTGTAGTAGGTGCTTTTACGTGTCACCTGCACGAAGGCCAGTCAGGCGATACTGGCAACGGCCACGCTCGAAATGGTGTCTTTTATGTGCCACCCGCACAAGCCAGTCCAGGGGCACTGGCAACGATCTCGCTCGAAAATCCTACGGAAGCCAGTCAGGCAGTACTAGCAATGACCACGCTCAAAATGGTGCATCTTATGTGCCACCCGCACAAGAGCCAGTCCAGGGGCACTGGCAACGATCTTACTTGGCTTGCCGGGTCTTCTCACGCACAGCACATTTCCAAAGGTCTCGGTCAGTAGTCATCGCCTCGGTGAGGCCCAATGTACGAAGGTCTTGCCTCACCACCTCAGCCCAGGTCTTCCTGGGCCTACCTCTTCCACGGGTTCCCTCAACTGTTAGGGTGTGGCACTTTTTCACGCAGCTATCCTCATCCATTCTCACCACATGTCCATACCAGCGCAATCGTCTCTCTTGCACACCACAACTGATGCTTCTAATGTTCAGCTTTTCTCTCAAGATACTTACACTCTGACGGGTATTCACATTGACATTACACATCCAACGGAGCATACTGGCTTCATTCCTTGCAAGCTTACGTATGTCCTCAGCAGTTACAGCCCATGTTTCACTGCCATGTAGCATGGCTGTTCGTACACATGCGTCATACAGTCTGCCTTTTACTCTGAGTGAGAGTCCCTTTGTCGCCAGCAGGGGTAAGAGCTCTCTAAACTTTGCCCAGGCTATTCTTATTCTAGCAGCTACACTTTCAGCGCACCCACCCCCACTACTAACTTGATCGCCCAGATAGCGGAAGCTATCGACTACCTCTAGTTTTTCACCCTGGAATGAGATAGAAGTTGTTTCCTGTTTGTTTACAGTCTTTATTGCACCTGAACATCTCCCACAAACAAAAACTAACTTGCTAGTTAACCTGCCTTTGATGTTGCTGCACCTCTTATGTGTCCATAGCTTGCACCGGGTACATCTTATAGAGTTACTACCTACTCCTTTTCTACATACTGAGCAGGGCCATCTACCTGAAGGGGTTTGTGTTTTATCTACCTTCCTACTTATTAGGATTTTGGTTTTAGCTAGGTTGACTCTAAGGCCCAGGTGTGGACCTGAAGCTTCTCCTCTAGTTCTGATAGTGACTCTGCAATTAAGGCAAGGTCATCAGCACAGAGGAGCTCCCAGGTGCAACCTGTCTTGAACTCCTCTGTGATTGCCTGGAGGACTATGATAAATAAGAGGGGGCTGTGGACGGAACCTTGGTGGACCCCTACCTCTACCCGGAATTCATTGCTGTACTCATTTCCAACCCTCACCTTACTGGCAGCATCTTTGTACATGGCTCGCACAGCTCTCACTAACCATTTTTCTATCCCAAGTTTCCTCATTGACCACCAGATAAGGGATCGGGGGACCCTGTCAAAGGCTTTCTCCATGTCAACGAAAGCCAGGTACAGAGGTTTATCCTTGGCTAGGTATTTCTCCTGCAGCTGTCTTACTAGAAATAAGGCATCAGTAGTGCTTTTACCTGGCACGAACCCAAACTGCATCTCATCTAAATTGATTCGCTCCCTAATTAGTTGGGCTATGACCCTCTCTGTAACTTTCATAACCTGATCTAACAGCTTGATGCCTCTGTAATTATTTGTATCTAAAGCGTCACCTTTACCTTTGTAGCAGTTGACTATGATGCTGCTACACCAGTCATTGGGTATGACTCCTTCGTGTATCACCTGGTTCGTAATACGGGTGACTAGGCTATAGCCAACACTGCCAGATATTTTGAGCATCTCTGCAGTGATTCCTGATGGGCCGGGGGGCTTTCCCGGTCTTCATACTCTTAATTGCTTTATCTACCCTGGTACTATCAACTCGGATAGCTGGTCCCTCTATTGGGTCGACATACGGCAGGCTCTCTTCCTCCCATTCATTCTCTTTATTAAGCAATCTATCGTAGTGGCATCTCCAGACCTCTTTCTTTGCATCCTCATTTAGTGCAAGCGTACCATCATCCATGCGAACACATTTCTCTCCTACGACATCACTATTCTCTCTCCTACACTGTCTTGCAACACGAAATACTTCGAGTCTTTGGTCCTCACGGCGCAGAACATTGGCAAATCTTTTCTTATCTGCTTCCCCTCTGGCTAAATAAACCTGTCGCCTAGCCTCCCTTCTGGCACATTGGTACAATTCCCTGCTACCACCGTTCTTCCAGTCCTTCCAAGCCTGTTTCTTTTGTCTAATAGCCCTGTCTACCTCCTTGTTCCACCACCACATTACTCTGGGTCGAGAGGGGACCTTACACCACCCACAGATCTGGTCAGTGGCTTTCAACAGGTTGTCCCGCAGAAATCTCCAATTGTCTTCCACGTTGTATGATGCTATATCCCCTTCTATTTCGTTAAATGCTTCAAGTAACTTGTCTCTAAGTCTCTGTCCATTTGCAGGGTCTTTAAGCTTCCACACCCTTCTCCTCCAAGCCGGTCTAATTCTGGGCTCCCATTTTGCCTTGATCCCAAAGTCGCTAACTACTAATCTATGTTGTGGGGTACATTCTTTGCCAGAGTAGGTTTTGGCATTTATAAGCCGCCCTCTTTCCCTATTTCTGGCGAGGATGTAGTTGATTTGGCTAGAGTGTCTGCCGGAGTGGTAGGTGACTAGGTGACTGGCAGGTTTCCTGAAGTTGGTATTGCAGACCATAAGATCGGTTGCATCACAGAACTCCAGCAGTCTGGTTCCCTCCTCGTTGCGGGAACCGAAGCCATAGCCTCCATGTATGCCATGGAAGCCTCCAGCACGACGTCCGACATGACCATTGAAGTCTCCAGCCACAAAGAGAAGGTCCCTGTCACTCGTCGACGAGGTAGTTTGAAAGAGGGTGTCATAGAATTGGTCTTTCAGACCATCTGGTAGCCCCGGTTGAGGTGCATAGGCTGAGATGACAGTAGCTAATCTATGATGAAGCACTAGTCTAATCTTAAGTACTCTGTCACTTACTCTAACGACCTCGATTACCTTATCCACCCATTTCTCCGCTAGAAGTATTCCTACGCCCCCGACCCCGTCAGTGTTCCCTGCCCAGAAAATCTTGTACTTGTGTTCTTTGCCTGTGAGGAACCTCACAGAACCTCCTCTCCATCTTACTTCCTGGATGCAGCACATATCTACGCGTCTCCGTTCAAGCATTTCAACAATTTCACCAGATCTACCTTTCAGCGTGCCGACGTTGAGAGTGCCAATCCTAACAGTATGGGTGTTGGGGGTGTGGGCCTGTAGCTTGGGAAGGGAAAAAGCAGTGTCGTGTACCTGAAAAGAAAACTTGCAATTGGAAGAATTCATAAGCAAAACAGTACCTACAACCTGCAAACATTACTCAAACTTTATGTGCTACCCAAAGGTAGGGGAGAGGATGGCCAAGGCCACTAGATGGGTTCCGGGAGACAGCCGAGGATGACAGGATGACAGAGGAATGAACTTCCGGTGGAGGGGGTGGGAGGGCGGGTGTACCATCAGCCAGGAGATAGGCCTCTTAATCGTAGATTTTAAATATTTGAGAGACAACAATGCATAAATCGTAATTTTTAAAAGAGCAATGAAACCTAGGTGAATAGACTATATAAGTAGCATGAATTTAGGAAGCTATATATATATATAGATGATGATGATGATACCTGTCCACTTACGACTGAAGAAAACCATCATTGACCATTGGCCATGCAAAATGCCTGCAATGCTGTGCATGATGTTATTGTACCAGTAGCTGGCTTCACCCTAGTTCAAGACAGCAGGTACCATGCTTGCTGCAGTGCACTCCTACTTGTCCAGGTACTGGATAGTGCCCCCACTGGTGATTGTACAACCTAAAATTTTACATTTGCACAGTACCTCACAGAACCTCTTCAGCCTCTTGACATGATCCAGACACGAGCATTAAGATATCCAATGCCAATATGAGTTCCAGGCTCAGGAATGTGGGAGTTCCATGATCTCAATTATAAGTAAAAGATAATCAAAGTGTTTAATGCCTTACCCTGCATATTTGATTTTATATACATTTGATTGTATGTGTGACTCTGTGGGTATGTGTATTTAGTTATGCATTCATGTATCTGTATAGAAGGCTATATGCATACATCTTTGTGTCTAGGCTCGAACTACTCACTGATATCTTAACAGTTCTTATTTTCTCCATCGTTTCCTTTCATTTGTATCTATTTTTTCACTCTTTGAACATATTCAACAGAGGATGGTGTCATTCAGAAGTTCATACAGATATCTAGTCACAAATAATTAGTTTGTAACATCTTCAGTGACAAACATAAAGGGGTTTTAATCTCTTCCCTGAGATTATGCATGAATTGAACCTAAGCCTTCGCCCTGCTTCCCCTCTGCTCAACTGCTGATAGAATATGGGACCATTCAACTCAACTATTTCATTGTAGATTTGTTTTCATTCTTGGTCATGTAGATCTCATGTTGCTGTGTCACCAGACATATAACATCTGAGGATCCATGCTTCAGTTCCAACAGCTTATTCCTCTGCCTCACTCTTTTTCTTCCTTTCTCTTTTCTTCTCTTTTCCTGCTCTACCTCTGTCTGTGTGTCTCTCTCTCTCTTTCTTAAATCTCCTTCATCTCTATAACAGTTGGTGAAAGTGCTACTACCCTTGACATCAGAGCTAGCAATTTACTGTAGAGTACTTAGAATTAACACAGTTATTCTTGAGGGTTTGACCCTTTAGAGATCTTTACCTGTTCAATTACTTTATACACCATTTTATGGTCTAATTTCTACAGTTGTTTTGATTAGATGATGTCTGTTATTGAACCATGTGTATCCTATCATATCTCACACGTGAAATCTTGTTTTTCCCTTCATATTTGATATCATAGGTGACAATAATACACTGGGGAGATTTGTTGAGTGATTTTTCCCCTCCTTCAGTCAGACAAAAAATGAGATTGTAACTAAAAAACATCTTACACTTAAAGAAGACTTTTCATTTTCCTAGAAATGGTAAATTTGAATCAATTCCCCTAAATCTTGCTCTGTCTTTACTAAACTATGTATACATACAAATCATTCTCTCTTCTCTGTTCATCCTTCTTCTCTCTCTCTTACACCCCCCCCCCCCACACACACACAGAGGGATACCACATAAAATCATGTTATAATAAATATGAATAAAAGCATATAAAATCATATGAAAATAGAGTAAATGCTAAAATACACACCATAAAGTAGTATACCCATGTTCACTAAAGCGTGAAATCAGCTGTGTTGTCTTATTTATCTCTCTTTTGGAGCTCATATTGCACTGATAGTTCCAATATCTACCATTAGGCGTCATCTATGATTCCTGCAATTGTTTTGAATTCAAATTTGTTTACATCCGTTTATCGTTTAGAACCTATTATTTACATTCATTTGTAACTTTAATTTTTGCCCCCGTGCCTCCTAAGAAAAGTCTTGGTGAGAGTGCTAAGCATCATGTTATAACACTGGAGGTTAAGTTGGCGATGATAAATGTCATAATAAAGGTGAAAAAGTTGTAGTGATGTCTACAATGTAAACACCACCAAATTTTACATATTGGTAAATTTAAAAATTCAGTTGTTTTTTTTTTAACTGTTGCTTCTCAACTACATGGTTCTGGGTTTAGTCCCACTGTGTGGCACCTTGGGTAGGTGTCTTCTGCTATAGCCTTGTGCTGACCAGGGCCTTGTGAGTGGATTTAGTAGACAGAAACTGAAAGAAGCTGGTTGTGGGTGCATGTCTCTTTGTGTCTGTATTTCTTCTTCCCCCACCATCGCTTGGCAAATTGGTGTTGGTGTGTTTGCGTTCCTGTCATTTGGTGGTTCAGCAAGGGAGACTGATTGAATAAATACCAGGCTTAAGAAAATATAAGTTTTGAGGTCGATTCATTTGACTAAATTTCTTCAAGGTAGTGCTCCAACATGGCCTCAGTCTAATGACGAAAAGAAGTAAACAATAAAAGATATATATATATATAAAGTCTGTTTTACACGCCAGTATAGAAAACAATGATGATGATGATATATATATATATATATATATAGATATATATATATATATACATATATACACATACATACACATACATATGTGTGTGTGTGTTTATAAATGCATATATTTGTATATTTATATATGTATATGTTTTTATCCACACACACTAAGAAAAATGTATGATCTATGCGCATTTAGATATAATTATCAATAAGAAGTTGCATGCGTGCATGCATTTGCTTAAATCTATAGAATTATAGATAACCATAGTAGAACTGTATTAGAATATTCTAATAAATGTTTTATAGTGACATAATCTTTTTAATCTAACCTTTTTAAAGGGAAGCTACTTATACTATTGAATTGACATTATCTTTACACATTCTTTTATGAACCCTAAAATTGTGCAATTTTATCTTTATATACAAAGATTTTTGATCTGTCACATGTAAAACTTCAACAACATAAATTGTGACATGAATTTGACTGATCTGTTTACTTCTAAATTATTGCACATTTTTTATCAGGCCAGAAGAAACTCTACTCACCAATCCTTTCTTCAAACCACATCTTGCAAACCATACTTTATCTTTCTCCACTTTCTATGTAACCAGTTCCACTGCATACCTATATTACATCTAATTCTCATTTGCATTACTCCACCCACCAAAGAAACACTCTACCAAAAACTATAGAAAGCTAGAAAGACCAAAATAAACTACAAACTTATGATGGCTGGTAAACCAACTTCAAAGCCATTGACAATCTGTTCCTTGTAAAAATTAATAAATATGTTTTTTTTTTATGAAAAAGTATTGAGTTATCTTTCAGTTCACTGTTAAATTGTTTTTGTATATTTTCATATTGATGCAAACAATATAATAGCTCTGTTCTAATGAGATTTCTTTCAAGATGAATTGAAAAATAGAAAAGATGCAAGAGAACACTATACACTTCTCCATGAAGAATATATCTATACCAACCAAGAACACTACTTGAAGATACTATTGCAAAATATCAACAGTTTCGTTGAGAGATATGGGAAATTTACCACTATGAAAAAGACAAGCAGGTTTAAAGTCCCACTAACAACAATGAATTCAAGACGGTCAAATGTTTACCACCTAATCCATTACTACAACCTTTTGAAGATAAAATCTTCTCAATGATGAAGAAATGAGATTCAACATACTACTGAATGAGGAAATCCACATTAAAACCAATGAAAAAATCAACACATAAATAATAGCACACCTACAATAAAGAGGAAGCATAAAGATGTGAAAACAAAAATTATCTGGTTCAACGTATAAGTATCCTCACCGATAGCCAGCCTATTCTTCAAAATACTTAAGAAATACTTCCATCCCATCCATAAGTATTGCAAAGTAACAAACAAGCAGAACTGAAATATACTTCACAAGTAACATTTTTGAAAAATCTGTAACCAAATGTAACCAGCAAAAACTTTCAAAATATGAAAATCAAAACCACTCTTGGCTTTATCAGTTACAACTGTAAGACCTCTTCGTTCTGTCCTTTAAACAGAAATTTCTCTACAAGTTACATTGTTAGTAGTGGACAGTAACCATAAACACTATATCACCAATCACAGTCACATGTGTAGGATCAACAGCAAACCAGTTCAAAATATGATACAGCCTGTACATGTACACTTTTTGCAACCCAAGCAGGAAAAATATGATTTTATTGTCAAAACATATAGCATTAATAAGAAAGTATTGGTCCATGAACTGTATCTAGTAAACAACAAACTTTACGAACTCTGTCTGCTGAACCCTTCCAAATTCCCTTTTTCAAGACCCAGCTATTGAACCACAACTCTGAGCTAGTCTCTTCCTGCAAACATAAAATTTTTAAAGTTCTAAGACATTTCAAACCTATAAATTTTTCCAATGATTAAACACGACAATTAAATCTTCCTTCCCTACCATAAATAATCCTAGATATATTAGTGACACCTACTAGCAGCTAACACAATAGTTTCCTCCATAACATCCTCTACGTCCACTTTGATTATCTTTAATTCTGCAGTTATCTGCTGTAATACTGACAAGAAGATTCTACCTGACCACTTTTCTGCAGAGTTACATATATACATACCCATTTATGAGTCGATATATAACTCATTATATATTCCCTTAGATAAGTGTGTATATCATGTGCACATAAAATTCCACATTCTCTAGAACTAAGGATGAACATGTATTCTCAAGATATGTGAGTTTATCCATCCATCCAGGTACTGCATACATTCTTATGAATGTATGTTTGGTGAATACACTTTTTACTTGCACATACTTTGATATAGATGTGTAAATGCACATATCTTTATTTTATACCTGTTTCAGTCATTAGACTGTGGCTATGCTGTGGGACAACCTTGAAGAATTTTTAGTTGAATGAATTGACCCTAGTGTTTATTTCCTTTTTCAAAGCCTGGTACTTATTCTGCCGAACTGTTATGTTATGGAGATGTAAACAGACCACCACCGGCTGTCAAGTGATGTTGGGAGGGGACACACACATATTAGAAGGCTTCTTTTACTCTCCTTAAGGAACTTATTATATGCGTTTTACTCCATTTATTCTTTATCATATGTGTATATTTACATACATATATATATGTGTATATATGTATGTATATATATATATACATATACATATACATAGGAAAATGAAAAAAAGCCAGAATGCTGAACTGGAAGCATAATTTAATAAAGATTTTTTCTAACCGGTTTTCATTGCGAAGAAGCAAATTATCAAGAAGAAGGAGAATGAAAATGTTTTTTTTACAAAGAAGTACAAAATGAAGAAAATAATATATAAAACAATAATATATAAAAAAATAAATATACCCATACATTATATTGTCTTTGAGCTTTTGTAGTTCAATAGTAGTTCATGTATAAATTGGTAGGAAAAATAAGGATGCATGAGGGTTGAGAGTTTTGTTAGGTTTAAAAAAAGGGTTAAAAGTTTGTGTTAAGCAGGAGATGTGGTGTCAAAACAGGAAGTGTGTGTAAGGGGAGACAAGTGTTTTTAGTTGGAGTTATGAACTCTTTTTTTCCAAACAGGAAGTTTGTGTCTGTTCATAGAGGAATAAGGTCACTGAGGGGTGTGTGTGTTAAGAAATGGTTGGAATTTCTCTATGAAAAGATTCTCCTTGTTGATTCTTTCTTGTGTGGAGATTCTGTCTTTACATTGATAGAAAGGGAATATAATGAATTTAGGGTTTTTGTTTCTGGCGCAAGAGTCTATGTGGCCACTGAGTGGAATTTGGCGGTATTGAGGGAGGTTTATTTGTTCCTTATGGACAGCTACTCTTCTACGTAATGGGAGGCTCGTCTGTCCGATATAGAAGTTTTGGCAACCTGCGCAAGTAAGGACATAAATGAGGTTACCCGAGGAACAAGAGAAATTGGTTTTAATTTTAAACTTTGTTCCTCGTTTGAAGGTAAATTCAGAGCCTTCAAGTAGGTAGGGGCAGGTGCCACAATTAGGGCGTGCACATTTTTTAATTGATCGGGGTGGAAGAGGTGTATGTAGTTTGGAATTGGTTAATAATGTTTTCAAAGATTTGTGTTGCCTTTTGCATTTAATATGTGAAGTCAGAGAGATGGGCCTGTAGTTTCCAGCCTCTGCTCTGCTTCCACCTTTATGGATAGGACATATGGTGCCTTCCTTCAGCTTTTTGGGAAGTTTACCATTTGCAAGGAAACTCTGGAAGAGTATCCGGAGTGGTCCTGCTAATTCTTGTTTACACGACTTTAAGAAGACAGCTGGGAAACCATCGGGGCCAGTTGCCGAATTTGAGCTCATTTCATTTATGGCAGCTATCACATCTTCCTCTTCAATGTCGATGTAGGTAATGGATGCAGTCTTTTTCTGCTGAGTGCTATTGTCAAAGAAATCAGCTGGGTTCTTTATCTGCATGTGACTCAGAGGAGAGGTGAAGACACTCTTGAATTGTGTACTGAGCACTTCACTTATCCATGTGGGATCTGCAGTCAGTGAGCCATTAGGCAGGAACAGGGGTCCTATCTTATACTGCACCGTAGCAGTCTCCTTTGCAAATCTATAGAAAGCCTTGGGGTTTGTTTTTATGCTTTCTACTGCTCTCTTTTCCTTCTCTGCTCTCTCCTCTTCATAGGAGAGTTTAATTTTGTTTTCTATTTCTAACACCGTTAGTTTTAATTTAGCCCTTTTCCTATCCTCCAGTTCTCTATTTAACTGGTTTGAGACCTTTGTTCTGTGTCTCATAAGGATTTTCCTGTCTCTAGGAATTCTATTGGCATGTTTGCTGGTCTTTCTATATGGCACGTATTTGGTGCATATGTCTTGTATGGTTGACATAAAATGACTTAGTTTGAGGTCATTGTCTTGTATAGAAAGGCTGTCATGCCAGTTTTGATTTCGAATCTCTCTGCGAATTGACTTCCAGTCCGCCCCGTGGAAATTCAGGTTGGATATTGCTTGAGTCCTCCTGGTGGGGTGGGTGTCAGTGGGTTGTCTAGGACCATACATAGTTAATTCTATAATGTTATGATCTGAGAGAGATGTGGGCGTTATTTTCACATTATGGATTAGGCTCACATTGTTTGTGAAGCAGAGATCCAAAATATTGCTTCCCCTGGTTGGTTGGAGTATCACTTGTTCCATGAACAGCATGTTGGATAGTTCTAGCAATGATTTTGCCTGGCTTTGTTCATGCAGTGACATCCCAGAGAGGATGTGACCTTCAGGCCATTTAACATTTGGGAGGTTAAAGTCGCCTAGGAAAAGTATATTGATGTGTTGGTCCAGATTTGTCAGGACCTCTTCTATGCGTCTGAGGCTGTCCTCAAATTTACCTTCCTGCTTTGCGGTATTTGGTGGACGGTATGTTGAGCATACAACTACATCAATTTGCTTTATGTGTACTATTAAAGTATCACATACAGAGTTTGAGTGTGATAGTAGTAGTAGGGGTGTGACATCTTCTCGGATGTACATTGCAACTCCCCCATGACTTCTATCCCTTCTGTCTGTTCGGAGTACGGCATACTCTGGTATATTTATCTCCGCATCTGCTATATTAGGTGTTAGATGCGTTTCGGTAAGCACCATGCATATTGCTTGATTGCATGTTGCTAGGTCTTTCAGGTATAGGAACTTGTCTTTGCCGCCTGTTCGTAATAGGCCCCTGATATTCAGTAGGAATATGGGTGTGATATCTGTGCAGGGGTTCCTGGTGTTAGCGGTGGCCATCCCTGATCCATCATCTGTGGTGGTCTTGGACAATGGTTCGTGTGGCGTTGACTCTGTACCCTCTGCATCCATGTTAACTGTTGTACCATTTTTCTGGGCCACGCTTAAAAAAGCTTGCTGCTCAGCTACTGCAGTTCGTACAGCCTCTGCATATAGCCTTTTTTTGGGAGCAGAAGGAATATACGGACTTCTCTCTTTGTGAGTCCTGTTGGTATTCGGTGTATTTTGTGTACGTAGATTTAAGCTTTCTGGTTTCCCTTTTCTGCGCTCCCGCTTATTTTGTTGTAAGTGGTTATCTACCTTGTTTAGCTGGTGGTGTTTGGGATGGGCAAATTTTCAGTTTCGTCCCTTTTCCCCGTGCCAGCAGGTACCATTTAGGTAGAATTTACAGATCTGTTTCTTTTTCTTTTTCTCTGTGTGACGTGTTTGGGTTTGAAGCCTGTTT
>NC_142945.1:30015709-30073209 GCF_046866305.1 Octopus bimaculoides | reverse complement strand
TAATGTCTTACGTTTAAGATGATTCCCATGCATTCCCTGAAGAGAAGGTTACAATTTTAATATCACAGATCCCTATGGATCACACAGGTTGTAATCCTTTGAAACATATGTAGGAATAAAGTATGCAATTATAACATGCGTTTTCTCCATTCCTTAAATTTTTAAATATACTCAAATACCCAAAAACAGGAACTACACCACAGTTATTTTGTGTTCTTTGCTACATTGGTTTCTATTAACCCATTTATTCTATCCGAAGAATTTTTATTCATTAAGATAGAAGAAATACATATAATTAAATATATATATATATATATATATATATATATATATATATATATATATATATATATATATATATATATATATATATATATATATATATATATATATATATTTTATTATATGTATTTATTTTCTCTAAGTTAAAAATTAACTCAGACAAAATAAATTGATTAATAGATACCAGGGTAGCAAAGATCACAAAATGACTGTGGTGTAACTCCTGTTTATGAGGTAGAAACTCCTTGTTATTTTGGGTACTTGAGTAAATATATAAATTTAGTAAATGGAGTAAAACGCATATGTTAAATGAATTCTTTTATTTCCAACATATGTTTCGAAGATTACAAATTATACCTTCCATAGGAATAGGTGATGTTGATAAGGATGTAATCTTCTCTTCAGGGAAATACATAGGAACCAGCTTAACTGTAAGACATTTTAACCTATGGAAGGTATAATTTGTAATCTTCGAAACATATGTTGGAAATAAAAGAATTCATTTAACATGCGTTTTACACCATTTACTAAATTTATATATATATATATATATATATATATATATATATATATATACACATGTGTATATGCATATATATATTATTCAAAAGAATTCCAACTCTGTCTGTTTTTTATGTTTTATTTATATTCTTATAATATTAATGTATGATATAGAATATATAGTATATATAGTAAAATGAAATGAAGTATTGATTGTCTTATTCTGCAAAATTCGGAAATAATTCTGCAGAGAATAATTCACTGCAGTATATGTTGCCGGTTGGAGAACATGGCTATTTAAATTATTATTTATATAGATAGGATGATAAATTGAATATTAATTCAATTTAAAACCAAGTGGCCTAGCATATAAAAAAATCTGAAAATTCAGAAAAAAATGTAATACACGTATATAAGGGATGACTATTAGGAATTTTGCACGCTGGAGCTGAGGCATTTTGAAAAATAGCCCCAATGTAATCGGTAGAACTATATGCAAGTCTTGTTTCATGAAGACAATTCGTGTATAGTTCTGCAAATTATATTGATTCTAGAACATCTATGCTGAGGAGAACACGGATGTTGTTACGTAAGTAAAACGTTAATGTTCGAAACTGCAGTCCATAGATAATTCTTTATTCTGTATATTTCTCATTTTGTCCTGTTCTGGCGTTTTGCGAAATTTTTTCTGGAGCACATTATTTTTCTTTGTGGTTGGAGCGTTGATGACCTCTTTGTAGCATATTAGATGTCCACCTAGTGGTCATCCCTTATACACGTATATATATATGTGTGTGTATATATATATATATATATATATATATATATATATATGCATATATATGTAATTTATGTATGTACATATGTATATGTACATTCATACATATATATATATATATATATATATATATATATATATATATATCATCATCATCATCATCATCATCGTTTAACGTCCGCTTTCCATGCTAGCATGGGTTGGACAATTTGACTGAGGACTGGTGAGCCAAATGGCTACACCAGGCCCCAATCTGATTTGGCAGAGTTTCTACAGCTGGATGCCCTTCTTAATGTCAACCACTCTGAGAGTGTAGTGGGTGCTTTTACGTGCCACTGGCACGAAGGCCAGTCAGGAGGTACTGGCAATGGCCACGCTTGAAATGGGTGTATTTTACGTGCCACCTGCATAGGAGCCAGTCCAGCAGAACTGCAACAAACTTGCTCGAATGTCTTTTCACGTGCCACTGGCACAAGTGGCAGGAAGGCGACATTGGTAACGATCACTCCCAAATGGTGCTATTTATGTGCCACCGGCATGGAAGCTAGACAGCTGGTGCTCTGGCATCGATCACGCTCGGACGGTGCTCTTTGTGATGTTACTGGTACAAGTGTCATCACGATTTCGCTTTCGCTTGCCCCAACAGGTCTTCGCAAGCCGAGTTTAGTGCTCTATGAAGAGACTTTGGCATTGGTGCCAGTCTACAAATTTAATTCGATTTCGATTTCACTTGCCTCAACAGGTCTTCGCAAGCGGAGTTTAGTGTCCAATGAAGGAATGTTACGCGTAAGTGGGCTGGCTACATCCTTGGCAGAGGCCTTGGATTTTGGTCTCACTTGGCTTGCCCGGTCTTCTCACGCACAGCATATTTCCAAAGGTCTTGGTCACAAGTCATTGCCTTGATGAGGTCTAATGTTTGGAGGTCGTGCTTCACCACCTCATCCTAGGTCTTCCTGGGCTTGCCTCTTCCACGGGTTCCCTCAACCACTAGGGTGTGGCACTTTTTCACACAGCTATCATCATCCATTCTTGCCACGTGTCCATACCAGCGCAATGGTCTCTCTTGCACACCACAACTGATGCTTCTTATGTTCAGCTTTTCTCTCAAGATACTTACACTTTGTCGGGTATGCACACTGACATTACTCATCAATCGGAGCATACTGGCTTCATTCCTTGCGAGCTTACGCATGTCCTCAGCAGTCACAGCCCATGTTTCACTGCCATGTAGCATGGCTGTTCGTACACATGCATCATACAGTCTGCCTTTTATTCTGAGTGAGAGGCCCTTTGTTGCCAGCAGAGATAAGAGCTCTCTGAACTTTGCCCAGGCTATTCTTGTTGTAGCAGCTACACTTTCAGCGCACCCACCCCCACTACTAACTTGGTCACCCAGATATCGGAAGCTAATATATATATATATATATATATATATATATATATATGTATATAAGTGTATACATATATATACCAAATTGATATACAAAAATATTATGCATGCATAAACCCTGTGGTCCTTAATAGTGCTCTCATTTTCACAAAAAGATAAACTAATCTTAGTTTGAGGGAAATAAAAATAATACTTACTGCTTGGAAGATTGTTATCGAATTTGATAAGTTATGGGCAAGAAAAAACACACTGGACCTCTTTGATATAACAATGGGATCACCAGGGTCGGTGGAAATGACTTATCTGGTTGGTCTTTATATCTTAGGCAATATAGGTAAGGAATTCCCTGAATTAACTGGAGGTCTCTATAGAGATGACACACTATTTTTGGTTGAAAACCTTTCGAATAGGCGTCTTAAACTACTTAAAAAGCACCTACATAGATTCTTTAGTAGGTTTGGCCTATCCATAACTATTGAAACGAAAACTTTTCTATAGATTATTTGGACGTAAATTGTAACCT
Organism: Octopus bimaculoides; assembly: GCF_046866305.1. Taxonomy (NCBI): domain Eukaryota; kingdom Metazoa; phylum Mollusca; class Cephalopoda; order Octopoda; family Octopodidae; genus Octopus; species Octopus bimaculoides. The sequence goes on along the minus strand of NC_142945.1, from coordinate 30,069,735 downwards.
AAATACCGGAATAGAGGAGCCTTATGTAATGGAAAACTCTAATTTAAGATATATAAATAGTTCTAGTAACCATCTCTCAGAAATCAAAATAGCACTTCTGCTAAATATAAGTAAAAGAATTTCAAACCTCTCCTCTAATGAGGAGATATTTAATAAACATGAGGAAAGATACAATGTGGCACTAAAAAATGCAGGATAACGAGATAGAATTAAATACATCCCCAATAATAATAATAATAACTATAATAGTCAGGATAGAGTAACTACCTCCAAAATGCATAATCTTGTCAAACGTAGCACTGCCATAGATAGAAATAAAAATAAAAATAATTATAACAACAGTAATAATAATAATAATAATAATAATAATAATAGTATTAAAAATAGGATAAGACAACCCATGAAAAATAATAGTAATAATAATGCTGATGATAATAATAATAATGATAATAATAATAATAATAATAATGGACAAAATAACAGCTATAAAAACAATAATTATAGTGATAAAATAATTAGTAATAATAACAATAAAAACTGTAACATAAAGAATATTATTAAATATAATATTAAAAATATGAATAATACCAGAAAATCTACTCATAATGTAAGTAACCCTTATGTAGCTGTTAATCCCCTTCGCCATGCAAATCTAAAATGACAGTATAAACAATTTTCAGTCTAATTAATAAACATTTTGCAAAAGGAAAAAAACAAATATTGGGAGTTAATTAATAGCAAAACAATAATAGGATATAGTCTAACACATAACCTGGCTACCATAATCTCCTCAATTAACACTAGAAAACTGGGCAATTTCTATATAAGTAGAAAAAATAACATAGCTAACACAAACATAAATAATAATAACAACTGTAATAATAATAATAATAATAATAATAATAATAATAATAATAATAATATTGATAATAGAAATAATAACAATTTCAGGTGCAATAAACACTGTAAACAACAGATGTTCAGGTGCAATAAACACTGTAAACAAACAGGAAACAACTTCTGTCTCATTTCAGGGAGAAAAACTAGAGGTAGTTGATAGCTTTCGCTATCTGGGTGACCAAGTTAGTAGTGGTGGTGGGTGCACTGAAAGTGTAGCTGCTAGAATAAGAATAGCTTGGGCAAGGTTCAGAGAGTTCTTACCTCTGCTGGCAACAAAGGGACTCTCACTCAGAGTAAAAGGCAGACTGTATGATGCATGTGTATGAACAGCCATGCTACATGGCAGTGAAACATGGGCTGTGACTGCTGAGGACATGCGTAAACTCGCAAGGAATGAAGCCAGTATGCTCCGATTGATGAGTAATGTCAGTGTGCATACCCGACAAAGTGTAAGTATCTTGAGAGAAAAGCTGAACATAAGAAGCATCAGTTGTGGTGTGCAAGAGAGGCGATTGCACTGGTATGGATATGTGGCGAGAATGGACGAGGATAGCTGCGTGAAAAATGCCAAACCCTTGTGGTTGAGGGAACCCGTGGAAGAGGTAGGCCCAGGAAGACCTGGGCTGAGGTGGTGAGGCAAGACCTTCGAACATTGGGCCTGACCAAGGCGATGACTTCCGACTGAGACTTTTGGAAATATGCTGTGCGTGAGAAGACCCGGCAAGCCAAGTGAGACCTAAATCCAAGGCCTCTGCCAGGGGTGTAGCCAGCCACTTATGCGTACCTTTCCTTCATTGGACACTAAACTCCGCTTGCGAAGACCTGTTGAGGCAAGTGAAATCGAAATGACTGGCACCCATGCCAACGTCGTCTCCTTCATTGGACACAAAACTCAGCTTGCGAAGACTTATTGAGGCAAGCGAAAACGAAATCGGGATAGCACCTGTGCCCAGCGTCGCCTTTCTGGCACTTGTGCCCATGACATGTGTAAGGATTTTCGAGCGAGATCGTTGCCAGTGCTCCTGGACTGGCTCTTGTGCGGGTGGCACATAAAATACACCATTTTGAGCGTGGCTGTTGCCAGTACCGGCTGACTGGCCTTCGTGCGGGTGACACGTAAAAGCACCCACTAAACACTCTGAGTGGTTGGTGTTAGGAAGGGCATCCAGCTGTAGAAACTCTGCCAAATCAGATTGGAACTTGGTGTAGCCATCTGGTTTCACCAGTCCTCAGTCAAATCGTCCAACCCATGCTAGCATGGAAAGCGGACGTTAAACGATGAATAATAATAATAATAATAATAATATAAGTAGCAATGGAAGTATTAATAATAACAGTAGTAAGAATACTAACATTGATAATAATAATAGTATAAGCAATAATAACATCATTGGGATCAACAATAAGCAAAGAAATAGTAATAATATGATAAATATTAGCACCAATCACATAAATTCTGTTCACCAATGAAGAACTTGTAATTGTAGAATAAGTAATCATCATCATCATCATCATCGTTTAACGTCCGCTTTCCATGCTAGCATGGGTTGGATGATTTGACTGAGGACTGGTGAAACCAGATGGCTACACCAGGTTCCAATCTGATTTGGCAGAGTTTCTACAGCTGGATGCCCTTCCTAACGCCAACCAGTCAGAGAGTGTAGTGGGTGCTTTTACGTGCCACCGGCATGAAGGCCAGTCGGGCGGTACTGGCAACAGCCACGCTCAAAATGGTGTATTTTATGTGCCACCCGCACAAGAGCCAGTCCAGGGGCACTGGCAACGATCTCGCTCGAAAATCCTTACACATGTCATGGGCACAAGTACCAGAAAGGCGACGCTGGGCACAGGTGCTATCCCGATTTCGCTTTGACTTGCCCCAACAGGTTTTCGCAAGCTGTGTTTCATGTCCAATGAAGGAGACGACGTTGGCATGGGTGCCAGTCATCGAATTTAGTTCGATTTTGATTTCACTTGAAGTAATAATTGTGTATTTAAAAATAACTGCATTAGAAAAGAGGTAGTATATCAATGTGTAGTAAGTACAAAATATGATAGTAGGGTATATGTGGGTGCAACTGAAAACAGTATGAAACAGAGACTTAATTATCACAGTTATATGTTCAGAAACAGGAATAGGAGAAATTCTGCCAGGTTAAGTAGCTACATATGGGAACTTAAAGATAGGGGTACTAACTATAATTTACACTGGAAAATATTAGCATCTGCACCTGCATACAATAATAGAAATAGAAAATGCTTATTATGCATCAATGAAACTTTTTTCCTAATTAGGGCCAGAATTCCACTTATTAACAATCTGAATGAACGTAACGTTTCCTGTCTTCCTAAATTTGGGTATACCTTCTCTTAATATAAATAGAACCCAGTATTGAAATACCACTTCTGACATAATAGTAATTATTTAGAGTTAACCATTATTACTATTTTATATTGTATTAGCTAAAACATGATATTTATGCAGATATATTAAATATAAATAGAACCTAATATTGAAATACCACATCTGATGTAATAGTAATTATTTAGAGTTAACCAATATTGTATTAGCTAACATATGATAATTAATCAAATATATATAAATGAGGATATATATTTAGTTTAGATATAATTATATAAATGTGGGCATACATATATCTGTGAGTATTTATTACTATAAGTACTACTTCTGTATTGATATATGTATTTGTAGGTATATGTGTATGTGTATATATATGTATATATGGATGTATTTATATGTGGTTTTATTACTATAAATACTACTCCTGTATTTATATATGTATTTATTTATATTATATTTATTTATATATGTATATATGTGCATATATAGATGTATTTATAGGTGGATGTATGGATATATTTGTATATTTACAAGCATTTGTAGGTATATTGTGTTAATGTATGTATTTATATGTGCATATATATGAAGTTTTAGGTAGGTATGCACTTATATCTAGGTATGTATATATACTTGTATTGGTAATTAAGTAAGTATAATATACCTATATGTACATGTACATATACTGGTGTATGAATACAATTATATGTATGTGAAGATAGACATATATGTATATGTGATTGTTTTATGCTGATATCTTTGTGTATGAGGATATGTGTTGGTAGGTATGTATGTAGGTATATATGTGTATGTTCGTGCATGTGTGTAGGTAGTTGGTTGTATAAGTGTGTATGCGTATATATGTGTATGTGTATGGGTATGTATATGTATGTAGATAGATGATTGTATATGTGGGTGTGCATGTGGATACATATATATATGTGTGTATATATATATGTGTGTGTGTGTGTGTGTGTATGCATTACACATGTTTGGGTATATTTTTTGGTTATGGACTCTGGTATGTAACGCTATTTTTAACCATGGTTTGGATTGATTGATTGGCTGATTGATGGGTGGACTGATGAGTTGGTTAATCAGTCGTTAGATTAATAAGTTATTAAATCTAGGGTTACCTCCATTCACTCATGTTGGGAAAATAAAAAATGTCCCAAATATAAATTTAACAGTAGAAGTAATTAGATATAGAAATAGATGAATCACTAAGTTTATGAATAACTACCTTAGGAGTTTATTAGTTAAGTGACTCAACTATAAAGGGAATCCTACTGACATAATAAATTTTAAACATAATCTAAGGCAATTTGTCGGGTATAATAGCTTTTGATCATATTTTTACCAAAAATAACTACAAATTGAAAATATTTAGGTATAATTTATATATGAAGGAGTTTTAGTGAGTAATCTGAGACAGTATTCCAGACGTATCTTAGCGTTTAACGACAACATACCAAGGAGATATATACAATGAGTTTTATACTATTGCTGTGTTATTGTTTTGTTGCTTTGTCCCTTATTGTAGTTTGGTCGTGTATGTGTGTATATATATATACATACAAATATTTATATCCGCATATAAACTTTCTGATAATTTGTTTAGTCTTTGTGTTATTTATATACACTACATTTATATAGGTATGTGAGTATGTATGTATGTATGTATGTGTGTGTGTGTGTGCGTATATGTGTACGTATATATATGAATGTATGTGTATGTGTGTATATATATATATATTTATATATTCATGCCTAACTCATTTGACTAGTTATTGGTTGTCCAACCGTAGCTAAGCCAAGACATTTTAAAACAATAGGTGACCAATAGGATGAGAGGACTGAACAGCAAAAATAACCCCTACCCACTACCAGCAAGATTCCAACTACTCCATAAACAGAAAAATAACAGAGTAACTCATCACAGGTTTATAGAAATTTGGATATTATTGTTAGAATTCTGATGAACTAATTGTATAAATTCCTCCATTACAAACACAACTGATACGTACGTACCCCATAGGTTTCTGATGTAAATATATATATATATATATATATATATATATATATATATATATAGGTTTGGACATTTTGTTGGAAATATAACGATACAAACCAATGCACCAGTCTGCCATTCCAAACGCAACTAATGTGTATGTACCAGGGAACATGTCTGTACGGAAATGTTTATGTATACATATGTCTGTGTGTGTATGTATGTATGTATGTATGCATGCATGCATGCATGTGTGGGTGGGTATATATATATATGTGTCCCCTTCATGTATAATGGCAATAATAATTGATTCGTTGCTGTGCATGTATAGACATTTTTGTATGTACATTTAAATGTACATATATGTATTTATGTATATCTATATATGGTAAAGTATGCATATATATGTGAGTTTTTACATTTTTTATGTTTTTATGTTTGTATATTTTAAATTAACATTATGAACTTTATAAAATCTCTAAACAGGCCTAGAGAATCTTCCATGTATCTCTATTTCATTTATTAATTACTTCAGCCTACTGGAGTTATGTAGATAGAATAAGGCATGTTACCACTAGTCTGAAGCAGCTGTAAGTCATTATCCCATTTTCTGTCACTAGATGTCCTTTTTTAATTACTGATATGACATATGTCACATGTGTTTGTAACAAACAAACAGGTAAAGTGACACAATATGATGTCTGCAAGTTGATGAATACCACCTATTCCCCTTCATTTTCTTATTGCTATATATATGTATATATATCATCATCATCATCATTATCATTTAACATCTACTTTCCATGCTAGCATGGGTTGGATGATTTGATCTGGCAGAGTTTCTACAGCTGGATGCCTTTCCTAATGCCAACCACTCCGAGAGTGTAGTGGGTGCTTTTACATGCCACTGGTACGAGGGCCAGTTGAGTGGTACTGGCAATGGCTGTGCTCAAAATGGTGTTTTTTACGTGCCACCTGTACAGGAGCCAGTCCAGCGGCACTGACAATGACCTCGCTCGAATGTTTTTTCACGTGCCACTGGCACAAGTGCTGGTAAGGCAATGCTGGTAACGATCATGCTCAAATGGTGCTATTGACATGTCGCTGACACGGAAGCCAGACAGCAGCTCTGGCAATGATCACGCTTGGACGGTGCTCTTAGCACTCTACTGGCACAGGTGCCAGTCATCAAATTTGGTTCAATCACAATTTTGATTTCAATTTCACTTGCCCCAACAGGTCTTTGCAAGCCGAGTTTAGTGTCCAATGAAGGAGAGTTTGGGTGCCGGTCGTCAAAGTTGGATCAATTTCATTTGGCTCAACAGGTCTTTGCAAACAAAGTTTAGTGTCCAATGAAGGAAAGGTACGCATAAGTCGGCTGGCCACACCCCTGGAAGAGGCCTCGGATTATGGTCTCACTTGGCTTGCTGGGTCCACTCACTCACTGCAAACTTCCAAAGGTCTCGGTCACAAGTCATTGCCTTGGTGAGGCCTAATGTTTGAAGGTTGTGCTTCACCAGCTCATCCCAGGTCTTCCTAGGTCTACCTCTTCCACAGGTTCCCTCAACTGCTAGGCTGTGTGACTTTTTCACACAGCTAGCCTCATCCATTCTCGCCACATGACCATACCAGCGCAGTCGTCTCTCTTGCACACCACATCTGATGCTACATAGGTCCAACTTTTCCCTCAAGGTACTTACACTCTGTCGAGTATGCACACTGACATTACATATCCAGGGGAGCATACTGACTTCATTCCTTGCGAGCTTACGCATGTCCTTGGCAGTCACGGCCCATACATATATATATATAGTTCATATATATACATATATATATATATATATATATATATATATATATATATATATATATATATATATATATATATATAATATAATATAGGATAAATTCTTTATAAGAATTTATCAAGTAGTCAGCGTGAAAAAACCTCATAATGAAAAAACAACGAAAAATTTCGTAATGAAAAAATTCATCGTTTCTTCATAGATATATTTAATAATATATAAAGGGCATTAACTGTGTATCAATGCCTCACGCTATCGAGGGACTAAATAAGTAAAAAAAACTACCAAAAATAAGCAACATATTTACCGAAAGCGAGGGAATGCAGCTTTTCAAAATTTATCTCTTAAAAACATTTAACTCAACGGTAGACCACTGGTTTCTCAATCAAATACAGAAAAAACTGTGAAGTAACCTGTATTCTTTTGTTCATCAGTACACGTATGGTCAAGATATATAAAAATAAACAAGAATCAACCTACCACGATGTAGCCATCACAGCAACAATGACTTTTGTTCACAATTATATATCCCTGAAAGAGATTTGAATTTATTCCGTTGCATCTCGGTAACATGTGCTTATACAGAATGATATTCAGCACTGAATATATTCTAATTATTTATAATATAATATAGGATAAATTCTTTATAAGAATTTATCAAGTAGTCAGCGTGAAAAAACCTCATAATGAAAAAATAACGAAAAATTTCGTAATGAAAAAATTCATCGTTTCTTCATAGATATATTTAATTATATATAAAGGGCATTAACTGTGTATCAATGCCTCACGCTATCGAGGGACTAAATAAGTAAAAAAACTACCAAAAATAAGCAACATATTTACCGAAAGCGAGGGAATGGAGCTTTTCAAAATTTATCTCTTAAAAGCATTTAACTCAACGGTAGACCACTGGTTTCTCAATCAAATACAGAAAAAACTGTGAAGTAACCTGTATTCTTTTGTTCATCAGTACACGTATGATCAAGATATATAAAAATAAACAAGAATCAACCTACCACGATGTAGCCATCACAGCAACGATGACTTTTGTTCACAATTATATATCCCTGAAAGAGATTTGAATTTATTCTGTTGCATCTCGGTAACATGTGCTTATACAGAATGATATTCAGCACTGAATATATTCTAATTATTTATAATATAATATAGGATAAACCACGATGTAGATTGAGAAACCAGTGGTCTACCGTTGAGTTAAGTGTTTTTAAGAGATAAATTTTGAAAAGCTCCATTCCCTCGCTTTCGGTAAATATGTTGCTTATTTTTGGTAGTTTTTTTTACTTATTTAGTCCCTCGATAGCGTGAGGCATTGATACACAGTTAATGCCCTTTATATATAATTAAATATATCTATGAAGAAACGATGAATTTTTTCATTACGAAATTTTTCGTTATTTTTTCATTATGAGGTTTTTTCACGCTGACTACTTGATAAATTCTTATAAAGAATTTATCCTATATTATATTATAAATAATTAGAATATATTCAGTGCTGAATATCATTCTGTATAAGCACATGTTACCGAGATGCAACGGAATAAATTCAAATCTCTTTCAGGGATATATAATTGTGAACAAAAGTCATTGTTGCTGTGATGGCTACATCGTGGTAGGTTGATTCTTGTTTATTTTTATATATCTTGACCATACGTGTACTGATGAACAAAAGAATACAGGTTACTTCACAGTTTTTTCTGTATTTGATTGAGAAACCAGTGGTCTACCGTTGAGTTAAATGTTTTTAAGAGATAAATTTTGAAAAGCTGCATTCCCTCGCTTTCGGTAAATATGTTGCTTATTTTTGGTAGTTTTTTTACTTATTTAGTCCCTCGATAGCGTGAGGCATTGATACACAGTTAATGCCCTTTATATATAATTATATATATGTATATATATATATTTGTATATATATTTGATATATATATATATATATATATATATATATATATATAGCCCTTGCCAACGTCTCCTCCATTGGACTCTAAACTCTGCTTGCGAAGACCTGTTGGGGTAAGCGAAAGCGAAATCATGATGGCACCACCGTTCAAGCCTGATTGTTACCAGTGTCGCGTTCCTAGCACTTGTGCCGCTGCTTCGCGTTCCTGGCACGCGAAGGTCATTCGAGCGAGATCGTTGCCAGTGCCGCTGGACCATTTTGAGCGTGGCCGTTGCCAGTACCGCCTCACTGGCCTTCGTGCCAGTGGCACATAAAAGCACTCACTACACTCTCGGAGTGGTTGGTATTAGGAAGGGCATCCAGCTGTAGAAACTCTGCCAAATCAGATTGGAGCCTGGCGTAGCCATCTGGTTCACCAGTCCTCAGTCAACTTGTCCAACCCATGCTAGCATGGGAAGCGGATGTTAAACGATGATGTAAATATATATACTAAATATATATATATATATATATATATATATATATATATATATATATATATATATATATAGAGAGAGAGAGAGAGAGAGATATTTAATATATATATATATATATCACTCACTCTTTTACACTCTTTTACTTGTTTCAGTCATTTGACTGGGGCCATGCTGGAGCACTGCCTTTAGTCGAGCAAATCGACCCTAGGACTTATTCTTTATAAGCCCGTACTTATTCTATGGGTGTATTTTGCCGAAACGCTAAGTTAAGGTGATGTAAACATACCAGCATTAGTTGTCAAGTGATGTTGGGGAGACAAACACAGACATATAAACATATACACACACATACATATATGTATACATATACGATGGGCTTCTTTCAGTTTCTGTCTACCAAATCCATTCACAAGTCTTTGGTCGGCCTGGGGCTATAGTAGAAAACACTTGTCTAAGGTTCCACGCAGCGGGACTGAACCCAGAAGCATGTGTTTCGTTAGGAAGCCACTTACCACACAGTCACTCCTACGCCTATATATACATATATATATATATACATATATATATACATATATATATATATATATATATATATATATATATATATATATATATATATATATATATATATATATATATATATATATATATATAAAGGTTTAGATTTAGATTCAAAATTGAATATGGTTCTTATGTTTAGGCACCAGAATATAGTATGGTATGGTATTATACAAAAACCATTCCAAAAACGAGGTGATCAAAAAATCAAAATAAGCAACACGGATTTTAAAGATGATTGCAGTACACACGTTTCATACTACTCCATTTATTTAAGTAATGCGAGCATTACATTAAATGCAATATGTAGAGCAATCTTCAGCTGCATGAAAATGCAGAAAATTACAGTAGAATAGACATATTATAATTGTGGCAACATTTCAAATCCAAGTGAGAAGAAGAATACATAAAAATCCATCTTGCCATAGCCAAGGCTATCAGGCTAGTAATTGGTTCTAGGCAGAAATTCTAACTGTCTCTGATTTTATTGTCTCTTATCTAGTAGTTATAGTATAAGGGACAATCACTTCTAAGGAAAGGGAAGGTGTAAGCATTATGCATGGATATGGTTATAAAGGTTTCTCTGGTCAGAGTGGCAACACTCTTATAGGTTGGGTTTTTTTACTACTATCAAAATGTTGAGGAATTAAACCCTAAGCATATAGGTCAAACAAGGCTTTTTCTTTAGTCTGAATAGAGCATCAGTATTGTTTTACAGATATCAATATTAGTTTAAACAATATTTTAATGATAAGAGGTATGTTGATAATAATAAAATGTAATGTAACTAGTTTATACAAAAATCATGAAGTAATGTCAGTATTGAATTCAGAGGCTATAGATAAGGTGTAAAGTCTAAGGATATTATGTATATTGGGCTCATGAAAACTATTATTATTATTATTACATTATTCCAGGGCTTGCAGCAATAGTGTCTTGTTTATTTTGTATTTTTAACTTAAATAAATCTAATCCTTATTCAATTCATATTCTTTAATTAGCCCATGTTAGTCTTAAAACAAATTCATGACTAATGAAACTATTAATCAATTATCATGTTTCTGTATTGGATGTCCTTGTTAATTCCTAATATCCTTTTTCTTTTTTTGTCCCTTAAACCTTAATAAACCCATTATTATAAACTATATAAATCCTATACTAATTCTTCTTTACATTATAAAAATAAAGCTTACATTTTATGTGTCTTCAAAATAGTATTATTATATATATCAGCTAAAATTTTTAAAATCATTTTTTAAAAAATAATTCAAAATAGTTTTCATGAGCCCAATATACATAATATCCTTAGACTTTACACCTTATCTATAGCCTCTGAATTCAATACTGACATTACTTCATGATTTTTGTATAAACTAATTACATTACATTTTATTATTATCAACATACCTCTTATCATTAAAATATTGTTTAAACTAATATTGATATCTGTAAAACAATACTGATGCTCTATTCAGACTAAAGAAAAAGCCCTGTTTGACCTATATGCTTAGGGTTTAATTCCTCAACATTTTGATTGTAGTAAAAAGAACCCAACCTATAAGAGTGTTCCCACTCTGACCAGAGAAACCTTTATAACCATATCCTTTATAGCCATGTCCATGCATAATGCTTACACCTTCCCTTTCCTTAGAAGTGATTGTCCCTTATACTATAACTACTAGATAAGAAACAATAAAATCAGAGACAGTTAGAATTTCTGCCTAGAACCAATTACTAGCCTGATAGCCTTGGCTATGTCAAGATGGATTTTTATGTATTCTTCTTCTCACTTGGATTTGAAATGTTGCCACAATTATAATATGTCTATTCTACTGTAATTTTCTGCGTTTTCGTGCAGCTGAAGATTGCTCTACATATTGCATTTAATGTAATGCTCGCATTACTTAAATAAATGGAGTAGCATGAAACGTGCATACTGCAATCATCTTTAAAATCCGTGTTGCTTATTTTGATTTATATATATATGTATATATATATATATATATATATATATATATAGTTCATATATATATATATATATTTCATATTTACATATCTATATATATTTTGTTTTTATATATATATTTATATATATTTCATATTTATATATATATTTATATATATTTCATATTTATATATATTTTGATTTATATATATATATATATATATATATATATATACATATATATATATATATATATGTACAAGGGTGAGTCAAAAAGTAATGCCATTTTGTTTAGGACAGGTATAATTACCAACACAGGAACATGTATCATACATCAAAATGAAGCTGGTCCTCTGTGGGTCACATCCCTACTTTTCAACATAATCACCATTTCTCTCAATAGCAATGTTCCAACTTCGAATGAGAGCATGTATCCCTGCCCCGTAAAATTCTGCTGACTGTTCTTTAAGCCACTTCTTCACTACAATTTTCACTTCCTCGTCACTGGAATAATGTTTGCCTCTCAAACCCTCTTTCATGAGGCTGAAGAGATGATAGTCCAGTGATGAGGAAGTGAAGACTGTAGCGAAGAAGTGGCTCAAAAAACAGTCAACAGAATTTTACGGGGCAGGGATACATGCTCTCATTCGAAGGTGGAACATTGCTATTGAGAGAAACAGTGATTATGTTGAGAAGTAGGGATGTGATCCACAGAGAACAAGCTTCATTTTGATGTATGATACATGTTCCTGTGTTGGTAATTATACTTGTCCTAAACAAAATGGCATTACTTTTTGACTCACTCTCGTATATATATATATATGTATATATGTATATATACATATATATGTATATATGTATATATGTATATATACATATGTATGTATATATGTATATATACATATATATGTATATATGTATATATGTATATATACATATGTATGTATATATGTATATATACATATATATATATATATGTACTTAAATTATGGTAAGAATGGATACATAAGGGTGGAAGACCACAAGAACAATACTGTATATCTAACGCAAGATTTAATATATATGTGCATGTTAAAATCATTCTAGAATCAATAAATATATAGTATTAAGTCTCTAAAATGTCTAAAAAGTAAGATAAGATAAAATAAAGTATACAGGCATATACAATGATATAAACTTCAGAAATATCATGAATGTTTAAAATATTTATTTTAAAATATTTATAAACATGCACAGTTTCCAAGTTGTATAAAAATATTTAACAGTTTAAGACAATACATTACAATATATAAACATACAGTATGATTTAACATATAGTGGGTAAATATATACGATAAGATACGATATATGATATGATATTACAGTTCTATATTTAAGAGATGAGGAATTATTTACATTATTTACATTTGACGGATATTTGTCCTCATCTTGTTTGTTGTCAACACAACGTTTCGGCTGATATACCCTCCACGGGCATATGGCGTAGTGGTTAAGAGCGCGGGCTACTAACCCCAAGGTTCCGAGTTCGATTCACGGCAGCGACCTGATAAATAATAGTAATAATAATAATAATATAATAATAGTAACATCGTTACGAATGAGAACCCAGGTTCGAAATTTCCCCAAGACACCTGACGAAGGCTGGAGGGTATATCAGCCGAAACGTTGTGTTGACAACAAACAAGATGAGGACAAATATCCGTCAAATGTAAATAATGTAAATAATGATGATATGATATTACAAATTTATATGCATTACATTAAAAATGTGTACATTACAAAAAGATATGTACATATACTATATCAAAAAAACCGTACAATACATAGGTAATGTTAAAAGTTTCCATCTTCGGACCGTTTCTGAGATGTGTCTATGGTGTAGTACTCGTATCATAATGTATTGTCTTAAATTGTTAAATATTTTTATACAACTTGGAAACTGTGCATGTTTATAAATATTTTAAAATAAATATTTTAAACATTCATGATATTTCTGAAGTTTATATCATTGTATATGCCTGTGTATTTTATTTTATCTTATCTTACTTTTTAGATAGTTTAGAGACTTAAAACTATATATTTATTGATTCTAGAATGGTTTGAACACACACATATATATCAAATCGTAATCATATATTGGTTATCCAAAAAAGGAAAAAAAGAATCTTACAACTCCACCACCACTACCACGATAACTACTACTACTGCAAACAGCTGTCCCTGCTACTACTACTACTACGACCAACAGTCTCTGCTACTGCTGCTATTATGGTCACTACTACTGCTGCTGCTGCCACTGCAGCTGCCACTGCTACTGCTGCTGTTTTTTCCTCTACTACTATAACCAATTAACTACTGCTGTTTCCACCGACAGCGGTCACTCCCGTTTACCACTACTACTACTATACCACTACTACTATACCACTACTACTATACCACTACTACTACACAGTCACTACTACTACTATAGCCAACGATTCAAGTCAACACACTAGACAGCCATTATGTCCCCACACAAAAAGTGCTTCCACATGGACTCTGTTGAAACCAGTCAGAAACAATTATGAAGTTTTCTTTTAATTACATTTTTTTTTTAAATATGTATTTTTGATAAGGTTCGTTTTTTCAAGAACTGAAACATGTAAAATATCTCTGAAAAAATCAAAAATTAAAATTTATTTTGTATAGTGGCGTTTTCAAACTTCTTTTTTTATAAATATATATATATACACACACACATACATACATAATATAGATATATATATAGATATCCATATATAGATATATATACATAATATATATATATATATATATATATATATATATATATATATATATATATGGGGAAAGTAAGAAGAAAAAAGCGAAAATGCACATTGAATATCAAATGAGTAAAGGCTTTTTTATGAGAAGTGGCGATAAATAAATACAATTATATGAACTGAGGTAGAATTAAGAGGAATTAAATTCATTATTTTGAATTGTTAAAGAGATTCAAAGTCAAACCGGTATTGTCATTGCTGTTCACTGGCTTTGAATGTGCACTGATTATCAAATGGTTTTGTGTCTACTAGTCCCTGAGTAAAAAGATTGTGTTAGGAAGGTAAGTATTTCTGGACGTGGTGCAATTAGGGTCAATATAATACTGTAATATGCATGGTATAAGGAATGTATGGGTGTTAGTGGCATTATTGGTAATGTCAGTAGTGTTCTGTATTATGTTGTGTTCATGTTAAGTTGTGGATGATATTTATTGATGAAAGTTGCTTCTTTATTCATTCTTTGCTGTACTGAGGTGTTCTGTGAACATTGCTAGAAGGGGAAAATTAGGAAGTTAGGATTAAGGTTCCTAGCACACCTTTCTATATGTTCACTGACCTGTATCTGTCTGTTTGGGGGTGGCAGATTTGTTCTTTGTGAAGAGTGTATCTTCAATGGAGTGATATTCCTGTTTGGCCAATATATTGGCATAGATTAGGTTTTCCCAGACACAGGGGAAATTTGATTTAATCTTAAATATTTTACCTTGTTTAAAGTGGAACTCTGTACCCTCCAAAAGATGGGGGCATGTACCACAGTTAGGCCGACCACATTTTTTCACTTTTGGTTCCTTTGTTAATGGATAAAGTCTTGCATTGTTTAATATTTTTTTTCAATGATTTCAGTTGTATTTTGCTCTTGATAATTTTGTGAGCCTAAAATTTTGTTCATCTCCTGTGAGAATGGGTAGATTTTTCGGTGATAATGTTGAAGGCTTTGTTGTTTCTAAGGTTATGTGTGGAGATGTATGGGAGTATTTTTAAGTCTGGTGTAGTATATATATATATATATATATATATATATATATATATATATATATATGTATTATATATATATATAGACAGATAGATAAATATAGATATATATACCTAATATATATATATATATATATATATATATATATATACTTAATCATATCGAAGGGAAATGGAAATTAATAAAAATTTTCACTTCCAATGGCCTAGTGTACAAAAATTTAGTCCAAAGACTATGTATTACTCATAAGACACAATGTATATTTAAACACATAAGAGGAATCCATTCATGGGATTCCTTACGCTAGAAACAGCAGCTAGGTTCTAGAACCACAAAATTAGGGATAAAATCCTGAAAGAACGAAATAAAAAAATAAAAACTTTGCTAGAAAAATTATTTTATTTGCTAAACTAGTCATAAACCAATTGGTCCAGGAAAATAGATGGTAAAAGTTTTTATTTTTTCATTTCGTTGCTTTCGGGATTTTATCCCTAATTTTGTGGTTCTAGAACCTAGCTGTTCTTTCTAGTGTAAGGAATCCCATGAGTGGATTTCTCTTATGTGTTTAAATATATATATATATATATATATATATGAAAAATAATAATAAATCGAGCAAAACGCATATAATCAATAAGTTCCTTTAATTCCTGCATATGTTTCAAAATATATGTGCACTCTTCTCCAAAGAAGTAAGAGATACTGGAATTGCACATAAATTCATCTTCAGGGAACCAACATACAAAAAGCAAGACATGTGCTAAATGCTAAGGTTGGGTACGAGTTATAACATTATATAGCTAAGTAAATGACTGTTAGAAACAAGAACGCTGGTTTACAGGGAGCTATTAAGGGAGAGAGGCTATGAACGCTATTCTAAAAGTTTAAATTAGAGGAAGGCAAAATGGATCGCAGTTAAATCCAGAAATCTAAAGTTAAAAAAAAAGGCCAAACTAAAAACCAGGGAAGGAGGAAGGGAGAGAATCCAATGAATTCATTATATTTCATTACTCCTTATGAAAACAAACTTATATACTGAGGTAAAACTAAGCGAAGATTGTAAATATAATAAATTAAATATCCATAGCATTGAATCATATTAAGATACAGTTATTAACCAAATAAATGGTAATGCAATGTACAAAACTATCATGCGATGAAATAATAAAAATAATAAACATGCTTACGAGAAAAAGACCGAGAAAATGTAAGTGAAGTTACGAGTGTGCTTCAAACCCAATGAATGTAGCTTTACTGGGAAAGACTTGCTGAACCAACTATGGAAGGGGAAAAAATAAAAACAACTGGCGTTGGAGTCTGATATAATTATTATTTAAGATAATATTTTAATGATATTATTCCTGTTATTGTTACTATTATTGTTATAATAAATATAAAATAAATTAAATATAGTCATTAATACTATTATTGTAATTGTTAAGGTTAAAGGTAAATACTAAGCTGGGTGATTGTACATACCACTTATAAGGCGGACGTCCACTATAGAGAATGTCATGGTGAAAAAATAAAAAATAATAATAATAATAATAATAATAATAATAATAATAATAATAACTAAAATAAGAAGGATGAAATTTACGATAAGAACTGAAGGTGTGTTTCCGCCAATGCTGGCATCTATATGCTTTCTGTGTTATCTGGTTTACTAGATAATTCTTGGAGAACAGAATGTGGAAAAGCTCCAAGTTACAAAGAGGACAAAAATCCTTACCTTTGTCATAGGGTATCGAGGTAGCCAGTATTGACCATTCCAAAGAGAGTTGTTTATTACAATCTTTAAGCTTCCAGATTAATTTACTTAGACCAGTACTATTAACTTTATTCCTCTCCCTAAAAGAAGAATAATGGTTGGAAATTCTCCTGGAGACCTGCGTCGAGGAGCTACCTACATAATACGAGATGTTTGTATTAGTCATTACCTTACATTGATAAACCACATTTTTGGTCCTGGCATTCACACTAAAAAACTTAATTCTATTAGAGTTAGATTTCAAGATACTAATCGTATTGTTGTTACAGTGATTGTTATATTTGCTAATGTTGCACTTATTACCTATATTTTTACCTAAATAACTATTGCCATCGTATGAGTGTATTAAATTACTGGAGTAATTATAATTATTATTATTATTGTCATAAACATTACTATTATTATCATCATAATTAGGATGGCTGACTAGAGATGAATCTAAAAGCCTAGAATTATGGGAAGATATTATCTGTAACAAATTTTTAGTATTAGAAAACCCAAACCTAACCTTATGTGTGTTGATTATTGGGTAATAGTGAGAACCCCTAGGAAAGTTCCTATTCACCGCATCTCGGAACTGCCAGACCAAATTGGATTTAACTTGTATCCCAAACGGGAGGATGAACCATATATTTTCATCAGATCTAGTTACAGTGCTAGTATGGTTAAATAAATTAAGTTTTTTGTTTTTATTAAGGTGTTTAGAGCCAGTTAGGCCACTTCCCTTATATGAATGATTATAAGTATGTGCCACTTTCTCAGTTAAGGGAAGAAATAGAAATGGGTTTATCCCTGCTAGTGGAGGAGATATCCTGCTGTGCAAAAGACTAAAGATCACTAATTGAGCTGATGTATCTTACCTTGTCTTTGTAACCTGCCTTCAATAAGGCTGAATTATAAAAGTCAGCCTCCTTATTGAAAATGTGGGAGTTAGAGGAACGTTTAGACAGTCTAATTGAAATACTCTTAACCAAATTACTAGTGATAGACCTTGGATGGTTACTAAAAGAGCTTATGTACTTGAGATTAGTTGATGGTTTATGGAAAGGAAAGTGTGTGTTACTATGTAAGTCTAAAGTTACGTCTAGAAAGTTTGCTACAGAGACCTCATCCTCAAAAATGATGCCAAAACCCATTCTTCTGAAGAATCTAGCTAACCTATTTTCAACCTTTTGGATACGCTGGGAAGAGACATGAAAGTATAGCAGACAATTGTCCCTATGTAGACCTCCATTTATGTTAGGGAACTGGTCTGCCATTTCATATAATATCATCATCATCATCATCATCATCGTTTAACGTCCGCTTTCCATGCTAGCATGGGTTGGACAATTTGACTGAGGACTGGTGAAACCGGATGGCAACACCAGGCTCCAATCTAATTTGGCAGAGTTTCTACAGCTGGATGCCCTTCCTAACGCCAACCACTCAGAGAGTGTAGTGGGTGCTTTTACGTGTCACCCGCACGAAAACGGCCACGCTCGAAATGGTGTCTTTTATGTGCCACCCGCACAAGCCAGTCCAGGGGCATTGGCAACGATCTCGCTCGAAAATCCTATGGGAGCCAGTCAGGCGGTACTGGCAACGGCCACGCTCAAAATGGTGCATCTCATGTGCCACCCGCACAAGAGCCAGTCCAGGGGCACTGGCAACAATCTTACTTGGCTTGCCGGGTCTTCTCACGCACAGCACATTTCCAAAGGTCTCGGTCAGTAGTCATCGCCTCGGTGAGGCCCAATGTACGAAGGTCTTGCCTCACCACCTCAGCCCAGGTCTTCCTGGGCCTACCTCTTCCACGGGTTCCCTCAACTGTTAGGGTGTGGCACTTTTTCACGCAGCTATCCTCATCCATTCTCACCACATGTCCATACCAGCGCAATCGTCTCTCTTGCACACCACAACTGATGCTTCTAATGTTCAGCTTTTCTCTCAAGATACTTACACTCTGACGGGTACGAACAAACTACATCAGCTATTTGAGCTGAATCCGAGCTTCCCATAGGAACATCAAAGGCCTCCGGAGTATCCTTACGGATCCATAGCATATTATTAAATTTTATAATTGATTTACGAGCCGCTAATATTACACTAATTTCTTCTCTAGAAAGACCTGCCTTATTATGGGCGAACCAAAGTGCTTTGCTAAGGATAATAGGGTTAATAGATGAGTAGAAATTAGAGATGTCGAATTGTATAAACTTGGTATTACTCTTGACTTTAATTGAATTAAACCATTCTATTACTTGATAAGAATTTGACCATGGTCTTAGTTTTAACTTATCTATTATTGTGGGTATGTATTTTTTGAACTTTAGATTTCTGGATTTAACTGCGATCCATTTTGCCTTCCTTTAATTTAAACTTTTAGTATAGCGTTCATAGCCTCTCTCCCTTAATAGCTCCCTGTAAACCAGTGTTCTTGTTTCTAACGGTCATTTACTTAGCTATATAATGTTATAACTCATACCCAACCTTAGCATTTAGCGCATGTCTTGCTTTTTGTATGTTGGTTCCCTGAAGATGAATTTATGTGCAATTCCAGCATCTCTTACTTCTTTGGAGTAGAGTGCACATATATTTTAAAACATATGTAGGAATTAAAGGAACTTATTGATTATTTGCGTTTTGCTCCATTTATTATTATTCTTCATATCTACTCAAAATACATCACTTTTACTTGGTATTTCTACCTATTAACCAGGTATGATATCCCAGTTTTTGTGTGATTTTTGCTATCCTGGTAACTATTAACATATTTTCATTATTGAAGTTTTTTCAACTGAGATAATATTAATATATACATAAATCAATGTATATATATATATATATATATATATATATATACATATATATATATATATATATATATATATACATATATATATATATATATATATATATATATATATATATATATATATATATATATATATATATATATATGATACTCGAAGCCTTCAACGAAATAGAAGGGGATATAGCATCACATAATGTGGAAGACAATTGGAAGTTTCTACGGGACAACCTGCTGAGAGCCACTGACCAGATCTGTGGATGGTGCAAAGTCCCCTCTCGATGCAAAGTAACGTGGTGGTGGAACAATGTGGTTGACAGGGCTATTAGACAAAAGAAACAGGCTTGGAAGGACTGGAAGAATGGAGGTAGCAGGAAATTGTATCAGACTGCCAGAAGGGAAACTAGGAGACAGGTTTATTTAGCCAGAGGGGAAGAAGATAAGAAAAAATTTGCCAATGTTCTGTGCCGTGAGGACCAAAGACATAAAGTATTTCGTGTTGCAAGACAATGTGTGAGAGAGAATCGTGATGTCGTAGGAGAGAAATGTGTCCACATGGATGATGGCTCACTTGCACTAAACGAGGCTGCAAAGAGAGAGGTATGGAGATGCCGCTATGAAAGGTTGCTTAATAAAAAGAATGAATGGGAGAAAAAGAGTCTGCCGAATGTTGACCCAACAGAGGGTCCAGCTATACTAATTGACTGTACCTTGGTAGATAAAGCAATCAAGAGTACGAAGTCAGGGAAAGCCCCCGGCCCATCAGGAAACGTTGCAGAGATGCTCAAAATATCTGGCAGTGTCGGCTATAGCTTAGTCATCCATATAGTTAACCAGGTGATACACAAAGGAGTCATACCCAATGACTGGTGTAGCAGTACCATAGTCAACTGCCACAAAGGTAAAGGTGACGCTTTGGATACAAATAATTACAGAGGTATCAAGTTGTTGGACCAGGTAATGAAGGTCACGGAGAGGGTCATAACCGAACTATTTAGGGCAAGAGTCAGCTTAGATGAGATGCAGTTTGGATTCGTGCCAGGGAAAAGCACCACTGATGCTATATTTCTGGTAATACCTAACCAAAGATAAACCTCTGTACCTGGCTTTCGTTGACATGGAAAAAGCCTCTGACAGGACCCCCTGCTCCCTTATCTGGTGGTCAATGAGGAAACTAGGGATAGACGAATGGTTAGTCAGAGCTGTGCGAGCCATGTACAGGGACGCTGTCAGTAAGGTGAGGTTTGGCAACGAGTACAGTGAAGAATTCCGGGTAGAGGTAGGGGACCACCAAGGTTCAGTCCTCAGCCTCCTCCTATGTATCGTAGTCTTCCAGGCAATGACAGAGGGATTCAAGACAGGTTGCCCCTGGGAGCTCCTCTATGCTGATGACATTGCTCTAATTGCTGAGTTACTATCAGAACTAGAGGAGAAGTTTCAGGTGTGGAAGCAAGGACTAGAATCGACGGGCCTTAGAGTCAACCTAGCTAAAACCAAAGTCCTAATAAGTAGAAAGGTAGACAGACCACAAACCCCTTCAGGTAGATGGCCCTGCTTGATCTGTAGAAAAGGTGTAGGTAGAAACCCTATAAGATGTACACAGTGCAAGCTATGGGCACATAAGAGATGCAGCCATATCAAAGGAAGGCTAAATAGCGAGATAGTTTTTGTATGTGGCAGATATTCAGGAGCAATAAACACTGGAAATATGCAGAGAACAACTTCTGCCACATTCCAGAGAGAAAAACTAGAAGTAGTTGATAGCTTCCGTTACCGAGGTGACCAAGTCAGTAGCGGGGGACGGTGCGTTGAAAGCGTAGCTGCTAGAATAAGAATAGCCTGGGCAAAGTTCAGAGAGCTGTTACCTCTGCTGGCGACAAAGGGCCTCTCGCTCAGAGTGAAAGGCAAACTGTATGACGCATGTGTACAAATAGCCATGCTACATGGCAGTGAAACATGGGCCGTGACTGCTGAGGACATGCGTAAGCTCGCAAGGAATGAAGCCAGTATGCTCCGATGGATGTGTAATGTCAGTGTGCATACTAGACAGAGTGTAAGTATCTTGAGAGAAAAGTTGAACCTAAGAAGCATCAGTTGTGGTGTGCAAAAGAGACGATTGCGCTGGTATGGTCATTTGGCGAGACTAGATGAGGATAGCTGTGTGAAAAAGTGCCACAGTCTTGTGGTTGGCGGGTACCTGTGGAAGAGGTAGACCCAGAAAGACCTGGGATGAGGTGGTGAAGCACAACCTGCGAACATTAGGCCTCACCGAGGCAATGACTTGTGACTGAGACCTTTGGAAATATGCTGTGTGTGAGAAGACCTGGGCAAGACAAGTCAGACCATAACCCGTGGCCTTTACCAGGGGTATAGCCAGCCCACTTATGTGTACCTTTCCTTCTTTGGACATAAAGAAGACTTGTTGGGGCAAGTGAAATCGAAATCAAAAATTGAACCAAATTCGTTGACTGGCACCCATGCCAACCTTCCTTTATTGGATACTAAATTCAGCTTGCGAAGACCTGTTGGGACAAGTGAGATTGAAATTGAACTAACTTCGATGACTGGCACCCATGCCATTCGATCACTGCCAGAGCAGCAGTCTCGCTTCTGTGCCGGTGGCACGTAAAAAGCGCTCACTACACTCTCGGAGTGGTTGGCGTTAGGAAGGGCATCTAGCTATAGAAACTCCGCCAGATCAGAATGGAGTCTGGTGTAGCCATCTGGTTCGCCAGTCCCCAGTCAAATCATCCAGCCCATGCTAGCATGGAAAGCAGATGTTAAATGATGATGATGCATTCAAGTTATCGCTTCTTCTTTACTTTCTTAAAGTTATCGCTCCTGTAACCCTAAACCTGTCTAAATTCACTCCCTCTCCTTAGGAACTACTATTTAATTCTTACTCAAATATGTTTACCGATTTAAGCTTTCAAACTCACAATTTAGGCACTGCTGTCTCCATTCAACTTTGTTCTGGAAATACCCAAAGAATCTTTATTCCCACGTGATGTACTGTTGCCTGTACCCGTCTCTCTCTCTCTCTCTCTCTCTCTCTCGCCCTCTCTCTCTCTCTCGCCCTCTCTCTCCCTCTCGCCCTCTCTCTCCCTCTCGCCCTCTCTCTCTCTCACCCTCTCTCTCGCGCTCTCTCTCCCTCTCGCCCTCTCTCTCTCTCTCTCTCTCTCGCCCTCTCTCTCTCTCTTGCCCTCTCTCTCTCGCCCTCTCTCTCGCCCTCTCTCTCTCTCTCTTGCCCTTTCTCTCTCTCTCGCTCTCTCTCTCTCTCTCGCCCTCTCTCTCTCTCGCCCTCTCTCTCTCTCTCGCCCTTTCTCTCTCTCTCGCCCTCTCTTTCTCTCTCTCTCTGCCTCACTCTCTATGAATCAGTATTTCTCTCTCACCCTTATCTCTCTTTGATTCGTACGTTACCCTACCCTATATAAATCAATTCAATTTCCGACCTTATCCAAATTGCCAACGAATCTCTCCGCTGACAGAATTACGACCAAACTCTCTTGGCTCCCGGTACACCCGCCACCAGTACCGGAAGTCCTTATCGTCTCTCATACTTGGTTGTCTCCCGCGAACATTCCTAGAGGCCTTTACCCCCCCCCCCCATCAACCTTGTAGCGCATAAAGATTGGGGAGTGTATGCAGGATGTAGGTATTGTTTTGTTTATGAATTCTGCCAGATGCAAGCTTTGTTTTCAGATACACGACACTGCCTTCCCCCTTCCCAGGCCACAGGCCCACACCTCCAACACCCACACTGTCAGGATTGGCACTCTCAACGTCGGCACTCTGAAAGGTAGGTCTGGTGAGATTGTTGAGTTGATTGAACGGAGACGGGTTGATCTGTGCTGCATCCAAGAAGTAAGATGGAGAGGAGGGTCTACGAGGTTCCTCACAGGCAAAGAACACAGGTACAAGATTTTCTGGGCAGGGAACACTGACAGGGTCGGGGGCGTAGGAATACTTCTAGCGGAGAAATGGGTGGATAAGATAATCGAGGTCGTTAGAGTAAGTGACAGAGTACTTAAAATTTGACTAGTGCTTCATCATAGATTAGCTACTGTCATCTCAGCCTATGCACCTCAACCGGGGCTACCAGATGGTCTGAAAGACCAATTCTATGACACCCTCTTGCAAACTACCTCGTCGACGAGTGACAGGGACCTTCTCTTTGTGGCTGGAGACTTCAATGGTCATGTCGGACGTCGTGCTGGAGGCTTCCATGGCATACATGGAGGCTATGGCTTCGGTTCCCGCAACGAGGAGGGAACCAGACTGCTGGAGTTCTGTGATGCAACCGATCTTATGGTTTGCAATACCAACTTCAGGAAACCTGCCTGTCACCTAGTCACCTACCGATCCGGCAGACACTCTAGCCAAATCGACTACATCTTCGCCAGAAATAGGGAAAGAAGGCGGCTTATAAATGCCAAAACCTTCCCTGGCGAAGAATGTACACCCCAACACAGATTAGTAGTTAGCGACTTCGGGATCAAGGCAAATGGGTGCCCAGAAGTAGATCGGCTTGGAGGAGAAGGGTGTGGAAGCTTAAAGACCCTGCAAATGGACGAAGATTTAGAGACATGTTACCTGAAGCATTTGACGAAATAGAAGGGGATATAGCATCATACAACGTGGAAGACAATTGGAGATTTCTTCGGGACAACCTGCAGAGAGCCACCGACCAGATCTGTGGCTGGGGTAAAGTCCCCTCTCGACCCAGAGTAACGTGGTGGTGGAACAAGGAGGTAGACAGGGCTATTAGACAAAAGAACAGGCTTGGAAGGACTGGAAGAACTGTGGTAGCAGGGAATTGTACCAATCTGCCAGAAGGGAAGCTAGGCGACAGGTTTATTTAGCCAGAGAGGAAGCAGATAAGAAAAGATTTGCCAATGTTCTGCGCCGTGAGGACCAAAGACTTGAAGTATTTCGTGTTGCAAGACAGTGTAGGAGAGAAATGTGTTCGCATGGATGATGGTACGCTTGCACTAAATGAGGCTGCAAAGAAAGAGGTCTGGAGATGCCACTACGATAGATTGCTTAATAAACAGAATGAATGGGAGAAAGAGAGTCTGCCGTATGTCGACCCAACAGAGGGACCAGCTATCCGAGTTGACAGTACCATGGTAGATAAAGCAATTAAGAGTATGAAGACAGGGAAAGCCCCTGGCCCATCAGGAATCACTGCAGAGATGCTCAAAATATCTGGCAGTGTCGGCTATAGCCTAGTCACCCGTATTACGAACCAGGTGATACACGTAGGAGTCATACCCAACTGCTACAAAGGTAAAGGTGACGCTTTAGATACAAATAATTACAGAGGCATCAAGCTGTTAGATCAGGTTATGAAAGTTACGGAGAAGGTCATAGCCCAACTAATTAGGGAGTGAATCAATTTAGATGAGATGCAGTTTGGGCTCGTGCCAGGTAAAAGCACCACTGATGCCATATTTCTAGTAAGACAGCTGCAGGAGAAATACCTAGCCAAAGATAAACCTCTGTAGCTGGCTTTCGTTGACATGGAGAAAGCCTTTGACAGGGTCCCCCGATCCCTTATCTTGTGGTCAATGAGGAAACTTGGGATAGAAGAATGGTTAGTGAGAGCTGTGCGAGCCATGTACAGAGATGCTGTCAGTAAGGTGAGGGCTGGAAATGAGTACAGTAATGAATTCCGGGTAGAGGTAGGGGTCCACCAAGGTTCTCTCCTCAGCCCCCTCCTATTTATCATAGTCCTCCAGGCGATCACAGAGGAATTCAAGACAGGTTGCCCCTGGGAGCTCCTCTATGCTGATGACCTTGCACTAATTGCTGAGTCACTATCAGAACTAGAGGAGAAGTTTCAGGTGTGGAAGCAGGGACTAGAATCGAAGGGCCTTAGAGTCAACCTAGCTAAAACCAAAGTCCTTATAAGCAGAAAGGTAGATGAAACACAAACCCCTTCAGGTAGATGGCCCTGCTCAGTATGTTGAAAAGGAGTAGTTAGTAACTCTATAAGATGTACCCAGTGCAAGCTATGGACACATAAGAGGTGCAGCAATATCAAAGGCAGGTTAACTAGGAAGTTAGTTTTTGTATGTGGCAGATGTTCAGGTGCAATAAACACTGAAAATATGCAGAAGACAGATTCTGTCTCATTCCAGGGAAAAAAACTAGAGGTAGTTGATAGCTTCCGCTATCTGGGTGACCAAGTTAGTAGTGGGGGTGGGTGCGCTGAAAGCGTAGCTGCTAGAATAAGAATAGCCTGGGCAAGGTTCAGAGAGCTCTTACCTCTGCTGGCGACAAAGGGACTCTCACTCAGAGCAAAAGGCAGACTGTATGACGCATGTGTATGAACAGCCATGCTACATGGCAGTGAAACATGGGCCATGACTGCTGAGGACATGCGTAAGCTCGCAAGGAATGAAGCCAGTATGCTCCGCTGGATGTGTAATGTTAGTGTGCATACCCGACAGAGTGTAAGTATCTTGAGAGAAAAGCTGAACATAAGAAGCATCAGTTGTGGTGTGCAAGAGAGGCGATTGCGCTGGTATGGACATGTGGAGAGAATGGACGAGGATAGCTGCGTGAAAAAGTGCCACACCCTAACAGTTGAGGGAACCCATGGAAGAGGTAGGCCCAGGACGACCTGGTGGTGAGGCAAGACCTTTGAACATTGTGCCTCACCAAGGCGTTGACTTCTGGCCGAGATCTTTGGAAATGTGCTGTGCGTGAGAAGACCCGGCAAGCTAAGTGGGACCTAAATCCAAGGCCTCTGTTAGGGGTGTAGCCAGCCCACTTATGTGTACCTTTCCTACATTGGACACTAAACTCCGCTTGCGAAGACTTGTTGAGGCAAGTGAAATCGAACTAAATCTGATGACTGGCACCCGTGCCAACGTAGTCTCCTTCATTGGACACGAAACTCAGCTTGCGAAGTCTTATTGGGGCAAGCAAAAGCAAAATCGGGATAGCACCTGTACCCAACATCGCCTTTCTGGCACTTGTGCCCGTGACATGTGTAAGGATTTTCGAATGAGATCGTTGCCAGTGCCCCTAGACTGGCTCTTGTGTGGGTGGCACATAAAATACTCCATTTTCAGCATGGCCGTTGCCAGTACCGCCTGACTGGCCTTCGTGTGGGTGACACGTAAAAGGACCCACTACACTCTCAGAGCGGTTGGCGTTAGGAAGGGCATCCAGCTGTAGAAACTCTGCCAAATCAGATTGGAACCTGGTGTTGCCATCCGGTTTCACCAGTCCTCAGTCAAATCGTCCAACCCATGCTAGCATGGAAAGCGGACGTTAAACGATGATGATGATGATGATAATATACAGGTATAATATATATATATATTGTTTTTCTTGGCACTCCGTCGCTTACGACGTCAAGGGTTCCAGTTGATCCGATCAACGGAACGGCCTGCTCGTGAAATTATTGTGCAAGTGGCTGAGCTCTCCACAGACACATGCACCCTTAACGTAGTTCTCGGGGATATTCAGCATGACACAGTGTGATAAGGCTGACCCTTTGAATTGCAGGCATAACAGAAACAGGAAGTAAGAGTGAAAGAAAGTTGTGGTGAAAGAGTACAGCAGGGTTCGCCACCATCCCCTGCCAGAGCCTCTTGGAGCTTTAGATGTTTTTGCTCAATAAACACTCACAACGCCCGGTCTAGGAATTGAAACCGCGATCCTATGACTGCGAGTCCACTGCCCTAACCACTGGGCCATTGCGCCTCCACTCATTATGTATATATATATATATATATATATATATATATATATATATATATATATATATATATATATATATATATATATATATAAGTATATGATATATATATATATATATATATATATATATATATATATATATATATATATAAGTATATGATATATATATATATATATATATATATATATATATATATATATAAGTATATGATATATATATATATATATATATATATATATATATATATAAGTATATGATATATATATATATATATATATATATATATATATATATAAGTATATGATATATATATATATATATATATATATATAAGTATATGATATATATATATATATATATATATATATATATATATATATATATATATATATATATATTTATATATAAGTATATGATATATATATATATATATATATATATATATATATATTTATATATAAGTATATGATATATATATATATATATATATATTTATATATAAGTATATGATATATATATATATATATATATATATATATTTATATATAAGTATATGATATATATATATATATATATATATATATATATATATATATATATATATATATATATATAGATAGATATATGATATATATATATATATATATATACATCAGGAGTGGCTGTGTGGTAAGTAGCTAGGCACAGGAGTGGCTGTTTGGTAAGTAGCTTGCTTACCAACCACATGGTTCTGGGTTCAGTACCACTGCATGGCACCTTGGGCAAGTGTCTTCTACTATAGCCTCAGGCCGACCAAAGCCTTGTGAGTGGATTTGGTAGATGGAAACTGAAAGAAGCCCGTCGTTTATATGTATATATATACATATGTGTGTGTGTTTGTGTGTCTGTGTTTGTCCCCCCAGCATCACTTGACAACTGATGCTGGTGTGTTTTTGTCCCCGTAACTTTGCGGTTCGGCAAAAGAGACTGATAGAATAAGTAGTAGGCTTACAAAGAATATGTTATGGGGTTGATTTGCTCGACTAAAGGCGGTGCTCCAGCATGGCCGCAGTCAAATGACTGAAACAAGTAAAAGAGTAAAAGATATATATATATATATATATATATGGATATAATGATATATATATATATATATAGATATAATGATATATATATATATATATATATATATATATATATATATATATATATACTAGCAGTATAGCCCGGCACTGCTCAGGATTAAGCTAGGATTATTAAGTGATCAAGTGCTTTATTTCAAACCAAAATAAGTAACATCGACATCAGATTTGAGCGAAATCCGTTGAAATTGGTTTGGCTGAAGATGGTTTGTTGGCAATTTGATTGTGAAATCCCATAAGGAATCAGTTTATTGGTTATTTCCACTCATTGACTGTTTTTTTTGTAAGGTTGCATTAGAGATCTTCATAGGAGAAGGTTGATCTGAAGGTTTGCATTGAGGATCTGGATTGGAGTAACTTAGGAAAACTTACCAACAGCCTTAACCAAAAAATAAGGGGCCTGTCCGTTGTAGGTTAACTCTAACCCTAACCCCTAACCCTAACCCTAAAACCCTAACCCTAAAACCGTAACCCTAACACCAACCCTAATCCTAATCCTAACCCTAACCCTAGCACTAACCTTAACTCTAACCCTAATCCTAACCGTAAAACTCTAACCGTAATACCCTAGTGGAAATCGTGCGGGTGTTAATCTGAAAAATTAACAAACCCTTTTTGTGGTCCGAAAAATGGGTTGGGGTGGGTGTTGTGGAAGCCTTGGAAATTTTACCCATTTATATTGTGTAATTCACTGACAAATTGTTACATACACCTCTTTGTTACATTGTTGTTGTGAAATATAAACAAAACTCTTTCGCTCCCAAAGTAGTATATGTGCGTGTGTGTGAGAGTGAGAGGAGAAAGATGAACGATTTAGAATAAATAAATCATTTAAAATAAATATATTTTAATTGTTGTATGAGAAAGTATATATAATCTCATTATAAAATATAGTGTCTTTCAAAAACTGTCCTCTCCCACTTTTTCTTTTTATTTCCCTCTTCCACTTTTTCTTTCCTTTTTTTTATGTTAGACGCTGGCAAACAAACTCTGTCTTGGTTTCAAACATTTTCTTTGCTTAGACGCTTTGTCTCCCTCTTTCACTTTTCTTTCCTTTTTTTTTGTTAGACACTAACAAACACTCTTTCTCCCCCCTGTCACAGACACAGTATTTTTTTCTCTATCTCTCGCTCTCTCTTCTTCATGCGCGTACGCAGTTTGACTTCACCATGTCAACAAACTTCAAAATTGGTAAAAGTTATGGTTGAAAATAAATTTTTATAGCTATACGCAGGTACCTCTGAGAGAAAAAGTTGACGAAAATGCAGATAGGGTCATGATGAATCTCCTCCTAAAATTGGAGCAACATGCATGGTAATTTGTTGACGTGCATAAAGTACAATCACGTACACACACACACACACACCCTGCCTTATATAGATACTGATATATATATATATATATATATATATATAATGATATAAATATATATAGATATAATGATATATATATATATACATATAATATATATATATATATATATATATATATATATATACATATATATATATATATATATATGTAAATATATAATTTTAGGGAATAGAACCAAGTTTCATGAACTCATCGATGAAAATCCACTATCACATATAGAAAAATTAATAATTAAAAGCACAATAAATGAGTATAATATAATACAAAGTAAATATAAGATAAAGATAATTTTTAATAATTTTTCTATCTTTATAAACTAAGTATTTTATATAAATTCATTTGGTACTTATTGTTGGTTGATATATATATTTATGTATTATAATTATTGTTCTATTTACGACCTGACGATTAACTGTATTTTTGAATAGAATTTATTTTCGATAATTTTAATTGATTTTGATCGATTTAGATTTCCTTTCTATTTGAAAATTAGTTATGAAACACGTGTAGTCATTTTATTAACTTTATCTTATGATATTTACTTTGTGTTATATTATACTCATTTATTGTGCCTTTAATTATTAATTTTTCTATATGTGATAGTGGATTTTCATCGATGAGTTCATGAAACTTGGTTCTTTTCCTTAAAACTATATATTTATATATTTTTTAATCTGTAAAGCTCAATTTAATTTTAATTTTTTATAAATTGATGTTAATCGAGTTTTTACCTGTAATTTTGGATTTTGTCCCTAATATTATTATAATTTTCTAATTTATAATTAACGTTTATTGTTTGTATTTAACTTTCAATTTTCGTTGATTATGAAATTTACAGGTAGGATTGAGCCACTGTTTTGGAATTCATCTTTGAAGGATATCCCCATCCCATCTAGAAAGGAATATATTTTGAAAGTTATTAATAATATTAAGGACTTTATTACTAGAATTAAATGGAAAGCTTATTTTAATAATAATCATAATATTACTAATATTTATGATGCAGATAATTTAGATTATATTAATTCTAAATTTAAATCTAGAAAAGAACCACCTTATAATAGGGAATTACAGACTTTAGAGGATAGTATTTGGAAAATAGTGAAAAATATTAAATTTCATAAATATCCAAATAGACATAATGATTATTTAAGAAATTTAGCCATTAAAATTAAACAATTTAGAAATATGGATGGTATTATTGTACAATCAGATAAAACTAGGAATCTATATAAACTAGATGTAAAACTATATGATTATTTATTAGAGAAAGAAATTAATAAAAAATATAAGATAGTTCCAGATAATACTTTATATTCGATTAATAAGGCCTCTAAATTAATAATGTTTAAATATGAACTTGGTAGTAAGACAGAACCTTATGTACCTATGCACCCTAGAATTACTTTAAAAGACCATAAAGATAACTTTTATTCTGACCCTAAAGTTAGGCTTATTTGTCCTTGTAAGTTAGATCTAGGAAAATTAAGTAAAATAATTTTAGATAAATATATTAATAAATTAAATGGAATTAATTATCTTAAATTATGGAATAGCACAATTGATATACCAAATTGGTTTAATAATATTAAAGATAAAAATAGGTATAAATTTATTCAAATAGATATTGATAATTATTCTTCTTCTATAAACGAAGTTGTACTAGATAAGGCCCTAATTTTTGCTATGAAAACAAGTAGGTATGACTTATGATGAAGTAAATGTAGTTAAAATGGCTAGGAAATCATTGATTAAATATGATAATAAATTGTGGGCTAGGAAAGACTCTAGAGATTATTTCGATATACCAAGGGGAGTGCCTGATTCAGCACAGGTAACTGATTTATCATCATCATCATCATCGTTTAACGTCCGCTTTCCATGCTAGCATAGGTTGGACGATTTGACTGAGGACTGGTGAAACCGGATGGCAACACCAGGCTCCAATCTAATTTGACAGAGTTTCTACAGCTGGATGCCCTTCCTAACACCAACCACTCAGAGAGTGTAGTGGGTGTGTTTACGTGTCACCTGCACGAAAACGGCCACGCTTGAAATGGTGTCTTTTATGTGCCACCCGCACAAGAGCCAGTCCAGGGGCACTGGCAATGATCTCGCTCGAAAACCCTACAAAGGCCAGTCAGGCGGTACTGGCAACGGTCACGCTCAAGATGGTACATCTTATGTGCCACCCGCACAAGAGCCAGTCCAGGGGCACTGGCAATGATCTCACTTGGCTTGCCGGGTCTTCTCACGCACAGCACATTTCCAAAGGTCTCGGTCAGTAGTCATCGCCTCGGTGAGGCCCCATGTTCGAAGGTCTTGCCTCACCACCTCAGCCCAGGTCTTCCTGGGCCTACCTCTTCCACGGGTTCCCTCAACTGTTAGGGTGTGGCACTTTTTCACGCAGCTATCCTCATTCATTCTCACCACATGTCCAAACCAGCGCAATCGTCTCTCTTGCACACCACAACTGATGCTTCTTATGTTCAGCTTTTCTCTCAAGATACTTACACTCTGACGGGTATGCACATTGACATTACACATCCAGCGGAGCATACTGGCTTCATTCCTTGCGAGCTTACGCATGTCCTCAGCAGTCACAGCCCATGTTTCACTGCCATGTAGCATGGCTGTTCGTACACATGCGTCATACACTCTGCTTTTTACTCTGAGTGAGAGTCCCTTTGTTGTCAGCAGAGGTAAGAGCTCTCTAAACTTTGCCCAGGCTATTCTTATTCTAGCAGCTACACTTTCAGCGCACCCACCCCCACTACTAACTTGGTCACCCAGATAGCAGAAGCTATCGACTACCTCTAGTTTTTCTCCCTGGAATGAGATAGAAGTTGTTTCCTGTTTGTTTACAGTGTTTATTGCACCTGAACATCTGCCACATACAAAAACTAACTTCGTAGTTAATCTGCCTTTGATATTGCTGCACCTCTTATGTGTCCATAGCTTGCACCGGGTACATCTTATAGAGTTACTACCTACTCCTTTTCTGCATACTGAGCAGGGCCATCTACCTGAAGGGGTTTGTGTTTTATTTACCTTCCTACTTATTAGGATTTTGGTTTTTGCTAGGTTGACTCTAAGGCCCTTCGATTCTAGTCCTTGTTTCCACACCTGAAACTTCTCCTCTAGTTCTGATAGTGACTCCGCAATTAGTGCAAGGTCATCAGCATAGAGGAGTTCCCAGGGCAACCTGTCTTGAATTCCTCTGTGATCGCTTGGAGGACTATGATAAATAGGAGGGGGCTGAGGACGGAACCTTGGTGGACCCCTACCTCTACCCGGAATTCATTACTGTACTCATTTCCAACCCTCACCTTACTGGCAGCATCTCTGTACATGGTTCGCACAGCTCTCACTAACCATTCTTCTATCCCAAGTTTCCTCATTGACCACCAGATAAGGGATCGGGGGACCCTGTCAAATGCTTTCTCCATGTCAACGAAGGCCAGCTACAGAGGTTTATCCTTGGCTAGGTATTTCTCCTGCAGCTGTCTCACTAGAAATATGGCATCAGTGGTGCTTTTAGCTGGCACGAACCCAAACTGCATCTCATCTAAATTGATTCACTCCCTAATTAGTTGGGCTATGACCCTCTCCGTAACTTTCATAACCTGATCTAACAGCTTGATGCCTCTGTAATTATTTGTATCTAAAGCGTCACCTTTACCTTTCTAGCAGTTGACTATGGTGCTGCTACACCAGTCATTGGGTATGACTCCTTCGTGTATCACCTGGTTCGTAATATGGGTGATGAGGCTGTAGCCAACACTGCCAGATATTTTGAGCATCTCTGCAGTGAATCCTGATGGGCTGGGGGCTTTCCCTGTCTTCATACTCTTAATTGCTTTATCTACCCTGGTACTGTCAACTCGGATAGCTGGTCCCTCTGTTGGGTCGACATACGGCAGGCTCTCTTTCTCCCATTCATTCTGTTTATTAAGCAATCTATCGTAGTGGCATCTCCAGACCTCTTTCTTTGCAGCCTCATTTAGTGCAAGCGTACCATCATCCCTGCGAACACATTTCTCTCCTACATTTAGTAGGTATATATTTATTATTTGAACTTGAACTTGAAAACTTAAAATTGGAGGGTGGTTTATATAGGGATGACCTTTTATTACTTACTAAAAATTGCACTAATAGAAAATTAGAATTATATAAGAAGAGAATATATAGATTTTTAAAAAGAAATGGTTTGAAAATTACTATTTATAATGAGTACTATAACGTTAATTATTTAGATGCTAATTTTAACTTATCTACTGGTAATCGAAAAGTAATCACCCACCCTCAATTAAAAAATCATTAACACTTACTATAGGTAAGAGAATATCTTTACTATCTTTGAATATAGAGATCTTTGAAAAACATGCACCTTATTACAATAAAGCCCTTCAAGAGGCAGGATATACTAATGATATAAAATTTTTTAATAATCCGAAATATTTTTATAATTTTATTACTAATAATTA
The DNA here is from genome assembly GCF_046866305.1 of Octopus bimaculoides. NCBI lineage: Eukaryota > Metazoa > Mollusca > Cephalopoda > Octopoda > Octopodidae > Octopus > Octopus bimaculoides. The sequence goes on along the minus strand of NC_142945.1, from coordinate 30,034,704 downwards.
TAATAGTAATGACCTTTTTAATAAACATAACTTTTATACTCATGATAATGTCTTCTTAGGTAATAATAAGAATAATAGGTATTATGATAATAAATTACCTAAACATAAACTTAATTTTAATGGAAGCCATTTTAAATATAATTTTAATTTTTTTAATGATAATAATAAATTTAATAATATTAATAATAAATTCAATAATATCTGTAATAAGAACAAACTTTGGCTAATTATTCCGTACGGCGTTCAAGTTAAAACTAACATTATTAATGAAATTTTAAAAGTTATTTATTTATTCCTTAGAGATAATAAAAAATATCATTATATATTTTCTTCAAATAATTTTGGTGTAAGTTATTCTACTACTAATAATGTTGTTAATATTATCTCTTCTTTTAATAGATTTAAGTTAAATAAGTATTATAAATTTAAATTTAATAATTATTCTAATAATAATATTAATAATAATAATGTTGACCAGGATATAATTAATTGTACATGTTTCGATAAAACTAAATGTAATTTTAATAATAAATGTAATTTGAAAGATGTAGTGTATAAATGTATAGTGAAGTTATTGAATGTGAATAAACATAATGGTTATAATTTAAATAAGATTTATATAGGATCAACTTCTAATCAAATTAAATTAAGAGTAGCTCAACATATATACTCATTTATGAATAGAAATTTGATTAATTCTACTGGCCTCAGTAAATATATTTGGGAACTTAAATCTAAAAATATTAACTATATTTTAAAATGGGAGATAGTTTGTAAAGCTAAATCCTATCATATAGGTAATAACTTTTGTAATTTATGTAATAATGAATTCAAAGAGATATTATTTCATAAGGATAATAATTTACTTAATTCTTTTGATGAACGAAAAATAAAATGTAGACATAAATTACTTTATTTATATAAAAACTTTAGCTAATGTTTTTTTTTTATATGTGGGAGTAGTTAAGTCCGTGTGTGTGTGTGTATATATATATATATATATATATATATATAGCTGTAGAAACTCTGCCAAATTAGACTGGAGCCTGGTGTTGCCATCCGGTTTCACCAGTCCTCAGTCAAATCGTCCAACCCATGCTAGCATGGAAAGCGGACGTTAAATGATGATGATGATGATGATATATATATATATATATATATATGATTGGTTGTGTATATGTAGTTTTTTTTATACATATGTGCGGGTGACACGTAAAAGCACCCACTACACTCTCTGAGTGGTTGGCGTTAGGAAGGGCATCCAGCTGTAGAAACTCTGCCAAATCAGATTGGAGCCTGGTGTAGCTATCTGGTTTCACCAGTACTCAGTCAAATCGTCCAACCCATGCTAGCATGGAAAGCAGACGTTAAACGAAGATGATGATGATAATGATATGGGTATGTGTATATGTATATATATGAGTGTGCGTGTTTTAGTCTATATGTGTTAGTATGTATGTATATATGTTTACGTATGTATTTATATAGGTTTAAGTATATATATGTGTTTATATATGTTTGTGTATGTTAAGTGTATATTTGTATTTACATGTATGTATCAATATAGGTATTTGTGTGTATAGATATATATTTATATATATTGTGTGTGTGAGTGAGTGTGTGAGTGTGGTTTTGTTTTATAATATTCCTTCTTTATATATTTATTTGTATGAATGTTTATTAGTGTGTATATATTATATATATATATATATATATATATATATATATATATATATATATATATATATATATATATATATATATATAGGTGCAGGAGTGGCTGTGTGGTAAGTAGCTTGCTTACCAACCACATGATTCCAGGTTCAGTCCCACTGCGTGGCACCTTGGGCAAGTGTCTTCTTCTATAGCCTTGGGCCGACCAAAGCATTGTGAGTGGATTTGGTAGACGGAAACTAAGAGAAGCCCGTCGTATATATGTATATATATATGTATATGTGTGTGTCTGTGTCTGTCGCCCTAGCATTGCTTGACAACCGATGCTGGTGTGTTTATGTCCCCGTAACTTAGCAGTCCGGCAAAAGAGACCAATGGAATAAGTACTAGGCTTACAAAGAATAAGTCCCGGAGTCGATTTGCTCGACTAAATGCGGTGTTCCAGCATGGTCGCAGTCAAATGACTGAAACAAATAAAAGAGTAAAAAGAGTATATATGAGTGTTTTTGTGTATATGTATGTATATGTATATTTATGTATGTACTTATGCATATGTGTATATATATGTATATATATTTATTTATTTATTTATGTGTTTCAGCCAAGTGGCTGCGGTCATGCTGGTGCACCACCGTGATTTTCACATTCTTTGCATGGCTCTTCTCCCCCACCTGACATGGTCCAATCAAGAGTTTTGATGGTACATCTGGTGTATAAGAGAATTTGACATAGCTGCCCTAAACTGCGTCTCATTACGAGCCATTGGTTCGTCTGGTATCGTGGAGAGGAAAGCATCAAGTTTTGTCTTGAAGACCTCCGCATCCATGTCTTGCATGTCTCTCAAATGTTTTGGCAGGGCATTGAAGAGCTGAGGTCCTCTGAAACCGAGGCTGCTGCAGGATCTCGTTCTTATGTGAGATGCAGTGGATGGTACCTTTGGCACCATGCAGTGGCGACCCGTGCGGGCATTCCTGTAATACTTGATACCAAAGTTTGGCACCAGTCCTTCCAGTATTTTCCAAATGTATATTATTACATATCTCTCCCGCTTGCGCTCCAGGGAGTAGAGACCTAGTGCCTTCAGTCGCTCCCTGTAGTTCATCTGCTGGACTGTGGCGATCTTTTTTGTATAGTGCCGCTGAATTGCCTCGAGTTCTGCTATCCACCTAACACTGTGTGGTGACCACAACTGAGAGCAATAGTCTAGGCGGCTCAGAACAAATGTCTTCCATAGAGTCAACATGACTTTTTGATCCCTTGTACGGAATGTCCTCAGTATCCACCCTGCCAGTTGTCTGCACTTTGCTGTCAACTTGACAATGTGCATGTGAAATGATGCATCACTACACATGTTGATGCCCAGATCTCTTACTGTTTGTGGTTCTGGGATTGCAGTACCTCCAGGCCCTGTGTATGCCAGTTGGGAGGTACTTGTGGTCTTGTAGCGCAGTACTTGAAATTTGTTTGCATTGAACTGCATATTATTTTGCTCTGCCCACTCATATATTGCATTTAGGTCATTCTGCAGGCTTACAATATCATCAGGATTCTTTATTGCTTGAGATATCTTTGTGTCATCAGCATAGCTAGTGACAGTGGCTCTCCGAGTGACCGTGGGCATGTCCAGAAGGGCCACTATGAACAGTAGTGGCCCCAGAACAGTTCCCTGTGGAACACCGCTCAATATTTGTGTTTCCCTAGATAGTTCTCCATTGGCTGCAACTGTCTGACTTCTACCATTCAGGAAGTCATGCAGCCACTCCTAATTTACCAGCTATGCCAAGGTTTCGCAGCTTGTGACATATCAAGCCATGATCAACTTTGTCAAAGGCTTTTGCAAAGTCGAGATATATCACATCAACATTTGAATGGTCAAGTAGCTGCTTCAGGACCCAGTCATAATGCTGCAAGAGCTGCGTGAGGCAGCTTCTACCTGGACGGAAACCATGCTGGGTCTCATTCAGCAAGTTATTTTCTTCTAGGAACGCAATCAATCTCCTTCTGACAATTCGTTCCATGACTTTGCTAATATGTGAAGTCAGAGTGATGGGCCTGTAGTTTCCAGCCTCTGCTCTGCTTCCACCTTTATGGATAGGACATATGGTGCCTTCCTTCAGCTTTTTGGGAAGTTTACCATTTGCAAGGAAACTCTGGAAGAGTATCCGGAGTGGTCTTGCTAATTCTTGTTTACACGACTTTAAGAGGACAGCTGGGAAACCATCGGGGCCAGTTGCCGAATTTGAGCTCATTTCATTTATGGCAGCTATCACATCTTCCTCTTCAATGTCGATGTAGGTAATGGATGCAGTCTTTTTCTGCTGAGTGCTATTGTCAAAGAAATCAGCTGGGTTCTTTATCTGCATGTGACTCAGAGGAGAGGTGAAGACACTCTTGAATTGTGTACTGAGCACTTCACTTATCCATGTCGGATCTGCAGTCAGTGAGCCATTAGGCAAGAATAGGGGTCCTATCTTATACTGCACCGTAGCAGTCTCCTTTGCAAATCTATAGAAAGCCTTGGGGTTTGTTTTTATGCTTTCTACTGCTCTCTTTTCCTTCTCTGCTCTCTCCTTTTCATGGGAGAGTTTAATTTTGTTTTCTATTTCTAACAGTGTTAGTTTTAATTTAGCCCTTTTCCTATCCTCCTGTTCTCTATTTAACTGGTTTGAGACCTTTGTTCTGTGTCTCATAAGGATTTTCCTCTCTCTAGGAATTCTATTGGCATGTTTGCTGGTCTTTCTATATGGCACGTATTTGGTGCATATGTCTTGTATGGTTGACATAAAATGACTTAGTTTGAGGTCATTGTCTTGTATAGAAAGGCTGTCATGCCAGTTTTGATTTCGAATCTCTCTGCGAATTGACTTCCAGTCCGCCCCTTGGAAATTCAGGTTGGATATTGCTTGAGTCCTCCTGATGGGGTGGGTGTCAGTGGGTTGTCTAGGACCATACATAGTTAATTCTATAATGTTATGATCTGAGAGAGATGTGGGCATTATTTTCACATTATGGATTAGGCTCACATTGTTTGTGAAGCAGAGATCCAAAATATTGCTTCCCCTGGTTGGTTGGAGTATCACTTGTTCCATGAACAGCATGTTGGATAGTTCTAGCAATGATTTTGCCTGGCTTTGTTCATGCAGTGACATCCCAGAGAGGATGTGACCTTCAGGCCATTTAACATTTGGGAGGTTAAAGTCGCCTAGGAAAAGTATATTGATGTGTTGGTCCAGATTTGTCAGGACCTCTTCTATGCGTCTGAGGCTGTCCTCAAATTTACCTTCCTGCTTTGCGGTATTTGGTGGACGGTATGTTGAGCATACAACTACATCAATTTGTTTTATGTGTACTATTAAAGTATCACATACAGAGTTTGAGTGTGATAGTAGTAGTAGGGGTGTGACATCTTCTCGGATGTACATTGCAACTCCCCCATGACTTCTATCCCTTCTGTCTGTTCGGAGTACGGCATACTCTGGTATATTTATTTCCGCATCTGCTATATTAGGTGTTAGATGCGTTTCGGTAAGCACCATGTGAGTGTGTGTGATTTGTCTATATAAATTAGTAAGTATATATATATATATATATGTGTATGTATATATATTTATATATATATATATATATATATATATATATATATATATATATATATATGTATATGTATATATGTGTTTTTCTGTGTATATATGTTTGTATTTTGTGTGTTGATATATTTTTCTAAGTGAGTATTAGTGTATATTTATTTATTCTTATATATATATATATATATATATGTATGTATATGAGTATGTATGTGTGTGTTTGTGTATATATGTATATATGTGTATATCCATGTGTGTATGTATATGTATATGTATATGTATATATATATATATATATATATATATATATGTATGTGTGTGTGTGTTTGTGTGCGAGGGCGTGCGTGTATGTGTATTTATTTATAGTATTCTTTCGTTATATATTTATAGTTGTGAGTATTTAAGAATGTGTGTGTGTATATATATATATATATATATATATATATATATATCTTATATATATATATATATATATATATATATATATAGAGTGTATGTGTGTATATGTATATTTATGTTTATGTATGTGTATATATGTATGTGTATGAGTATATGTATATTTGTGAGTGTGTGTGTTTTAGTATAGATGTGTTAATATGTTTATATATTTGTGTGTATGTATATATGTTTAAGTATTTATTTTTATATGTATATATATATATATGTGTTTCTGTATATGTTTGTGTGTGTATATTGTGTATATATATGTATATACATTTGAGTATATATATGTATATTTTGTGTATATAAACTAGAGTATACATATGTGTGTATATATTTTTATATATATACTAGCAGAGATACTCAGCGTTGCCTGTGTTACATGCAATTGAAAAATGAGACTTTTCTGTTATATTTTCTGTGAGGAACTGGAATACATATGATTCGAATTTCATCAAAATTGCACATGAGGGTTCTTTCCCTCTTTACACACCCTAAAAAAATTCTAATCATGAGACATGTATCCCATACTATTGATCTTTATGCGCATATTCCAAAATTTTAGTCTTCTGGAACCTGTAAAAAAGATTTTGCTCCTGCAAAATGGAGCTCATGGAGCTCTAAAATGTGGGAATGAAGGCCCCTTTTGGGGGTAGGGGTGTTAATGTCAACCAGAGAAGTTGAATTGTTGGGAATGTTTTTAACTTGGGTCTTATAGTATACCTGTATATATGTGAGAGTATAGTCTCACTTTAATAGTTTCAGTATGAAATTGAAAGTATTAAAGTGAAAATATTTGAAATTACAGTAGCGACATGTTATTGTTTCACTTTTGACAGGTAATACTGAAATAGTGGAATAGTTTCAGTGTTAGAGTGAAAGTATCTGACATTACAGTAGAGTGATGTTATTGTTTCACTTTTGACATGTAATACTGAAATAGTGGAGGAGATATGATATTGCTGTGGGCTCGAACTATGCAGGAAGTTAAAAATGTTTTTGGCCTAAGACACTACATGGACCCTAAAAGAATTTTGCTCCTGAAAAATGAAGCTCATGGAGCTGAAAAATGTGGGAGTTAAGGCCCCTATTGGTGATGGGTGTATTAATGTCAACCAGAGAAGTTTAATTGTTGGGAATCTTTTTAACTTGTGTGTAATATGTATTGTTTGAATTTCTTTGAAATAGGAAATATATGTATGTTCACTGGGTTTGTAAAAGAGAGTAAAGCTACAGGAAAGCAAAAGACGAATGATCACGATAATCAGTCAGTTACCGTAACCTAGTCGTTACTACTCCCCAATGTAGGATTCCTCACCATACAGGTGACAGGCACAGCTTTAAGATGCATTATGGATCTATAGCAATTGGAAGGGCATGACCCAATTGAAACAACAATGTGTGACGTTTGAAGTAAAGTGAAATGAAAGTGTCGTCTCTGGAGTTTGCAAATGACCACTATACCGATAGGTAAATGGGCAGAAAATATTTACAATCAATAAATGTCTTAGAACAACCAGTCACTCATCTGGGAAGGCCTTGAAATCAATGTTACCAACTGGGGACTATATGTGTCGCAGTGATAATAAAAAGACTGAAAGGAGGTCTGCAACGAAATAATTTTCCTCAACACTTTGCAAGTGAATCAGTGGGGGCAAAGATGAGTCTCGTTTACTTGACAATTTATGCACCACATTGCAGAAATCACAATGTAAGTATATCTGAAAGGATAGTCTTACACTGTTGTACCGTTGAATTACAAATAATGCTCATCTGTTATGTTCAGGTGACCCTATAGTTACCAATGATACAACTGTATTCGTCTTTGCTTAGGAAAAATGACTAAATTGTGGGTGTGAAGTCCCCATGAAGGGGTCTTTGTAACTTCTAAGACAAAACAATTTTAGAAATATTACTTTATTTGTGTGTAATCTGTATGGTTAAAATTTCATCAACGTCAAAAATATATGAATTTTCATGGGGGTTATGGCCATTATGCATGGAATATAATTTCCAAATTTCTTAAAGATCCATTTAATACTTTTAACGTAGTTTTGGATAAGAAAACAAATGACTAATGTGTGTGTGTGTGTGTGTATGGGTGTATATATATGTATAGATATCTGTATGCATTTATATATATGTACATATTAGATGTACACCCAAATATATATACATCTACACATATGTATACATATACATGTATGCATATAGACCTATATCTATATATATCTATCTATATATATATATATATATATATATATATATATATATATATATATATACATATACGTGTACATATACATGTATATGTATACATATACATCTCTCTCTCTTTCTCTCTCTCTCTCTCTCTCTCTCTCTCTATATATATATATATATATATACACACACACACACACCATTAAAGTGAAAGTATCTGTCATTACAGTATTGAAATGTGATTGTTTCAGTTAGTGGAATAGTTTCATTTTTAAAGTGAAAGTATTTGACATGAGTGTTTTTGTTTCACTTTTGACACGTAATACTTAAATAGTGGAGGAGATATGATGTTGCTATGTGCTCGAACTATGCAAGAAGTTAAAAATTTGTATATATATGTATGTTTATGTAGGTACATGTGTGTATGTGTATAAATATGTTTATGTATACATATATATATATATATGTAAGTGTGTATGTTTTAGTCTATATGTGTTATTATGTATGTATATATATGTGTGTATTTATGTATATATGTGTATGTATGTATTTATTTATGTATATGTATATATTAGTGTTTATGTGTATATGTTATTCTTATGTATATTTGTATATGTATGTAAGTATGTATATATATATATATATATATATATATGTATATATATATATATATGTATGTATGAGGGCGTGTGTTGGGGTGTATTTATTTATAATATTTCTTTACTTATTCTAGTAATTATATTTAATTTTTATTGGTAGGTTTATAATTTAGGGACTTTAAGGATTTATATTGTATTGACACTACGATTTTTATAAGGCTAAATCAATAGTAGTATTTTAGCTTATTTCATAATATTATTTAATTTATGACTCTTAGTCGTATTAATTTATTATATATTTGAATTTAAAATTCATTAATATGTTTTATAAGATAGCTGTGGCTTTTTTATGTTGTTAGTTATATAAACTTTAAATCTTTCATTCATTATTTTAAGTATTATTCATTCATTCATGTTTTCATATTCTATTCTCTATTTTAACGTATTATTTTCGAGCGACCTCTTGCTAAAAACGCTATAGGTATTAGTTAATGTCTTAGCTTCAGTTTGAATTACGGAAAAATATGGATAAGTTCTATTTTTACTTTGCTAAATGATTTTCTACTATTTGAAAATAATATGTATTCTTGTTTTTTATATTATTCATTTGGTTTTTATAAAGATTATTTTTAATAGATAACTTATTTAACACTAAATTATTTAGAAGTTAGAATATCATTTCAACATGATATAAGACTTCGATTTGAATATTGTTGATATATTTTCGATTATTTTTGACTAATAATATTTGATTAATAATTAGTCTTTATTGTTTATAATATCTTTAAAGGTTTTTTTATATTAAAACTTAGTATATATAAAGTTTAATATTTTATTCTTAATAATTTTTTCATTCTAAACTTTTTCATTCATAATTTTTTCATTCCTATTTTTATTTTTATTTCTACGTTTGTAGAAATAAGTATTCTTGTATTTTTCTATTATTCAATTGATTTTTAATGATAATTAAATAAACATTTTTAGTCATAAATAGTCTAGCTTTAACTATTACACCGGTTAAATATGTACTAATATTATCTTTATTATTATTTTACCTTAAACTTCGTTCAAATTGTATTTAAAACTATAATAATTTTATGTAAGCTGGTTTTTGTATATAATATACATGTTAGCATATATTATAATGGGTGTAGGGATGATTATGGAATGTTTATTATTTTGATATTTTTAATAATTTTTCTATCTTTATAAAATAAGTATTTTATATAAATTCATTTGGTACTTATTGTTGGTTGATATATATATTTATGTATTATAATTATTGTTCTATTTACGACCTGACGATTAGCTGTATTTTTGAATAGAATTTATTTTTGATAATTTTAATTGATTTTAATCGATTTGAATTTCCTTTCTATTTGAAAATTAGTTATGAAACACGTGTAGTCATTTTATTATTTTTATCTTATGATATTTACTTTGTATTATATTATACTCATTTATTGTGCTTTTAATTATTAATTTTTCTATATGTGATAGTGGATTTTCATCGATGAGTTCATGAAACTTGGTTCTTTTCCCTAAAACTATATATTTATATATTTTTTAATCTGTAAAGCTCAATTTAATTTTAGATTTTTATAAATTGATTTTAATTGAGTTTTTACCTGTAATTTTGGATTTTGTCCCTAATATTATATATATATATATATATATATATATATATATATATATATATATATATATATATATATATTAATTTAATGAATGGAGTTAAACGCATATTTTAACTGCATACTTTTATTCCGACATATGTTTCGAAGAATTACAATTTATACGATCCATAGGAATGTGCGATGTTAAAAATGTAAACTTCTCTTCAGGGAAATGCATGGGAACCAGCTTAAACGTAAGACATTATAATCGAATATGAGAACTATAGTTGGAGAAGGTTATAACGTAATTCATTTGAAAAAACTGTTGGAGATTAAGGACGCTACCAGATAGTACGTTGGACAAGAAGGGAAGAAAAGAAGAAAAGAAAAAAGAAAGAAAATTCACAGTGTAAATTTGGGAGAAAATAGGATGATATAAATCCGATAAAAATTGGAGAGGAATGTTATGTAATAAAAAGGGATCGTAAAGGGGGTTAATCTTGTATTTCTACAAAAATACTGAGATGAATGTATATAATCATTTATACTTATGTATACGTGCATATATACACACAAGCATACATATACTCGAATAAATACATATATGCATACATATATACACCTACGTCCAAACCCACATACACACACACACATATATATAAATATATACACATATATATATACACATCCATATCCATATATATATATATATATATATATATATATATATAGATTGATAGATATATATAGAGATATATACATATAATATATATATACATGACATATGTACATATATACATTATATACATATATGTATAATGTGTGTGTGTATATATATATATATAGAATAAGTTCGTTATAGGTATAAAGATACCATAAACAATTATAAAAATGGAGAAAAGATGTTAAAAAATCAAAATTAGATTTAATAAATACATACGAACGTTTGAACGGGTAATACAAATATGTCAGAAAAAATTGTAATAATAATACTTATAATTAAAGTTACGTATAGTCATTCTCATCAGTGTGATGAGTTTAAGGAAAAAACATCCAAGAAAGTTATTACTAAAAATGAAGAAGGAAAAACAAATGGGCTAATAGAGAAAATTTAACCGGATATTTACATATACATTGTAAAAGAGAAAAAAGTTAAGAGATACGAAAAAGAGGAACATGCCAATCTGTATGCAAGTCTATTATGCAAAAAAAGTCTACTTTCGGATCACAACATGGTAGAGCTGACCATGTACAGACCAAAGGAAACCATGGACATGCAGCCTACAAGAAACTCTCAGAATCTTTCCAGCTTGAAATTCTATAAGGCAAACTGGAAACAAATTGAGGAAAAGATCCTCAAACAAAACCGGCCTAAGTGTCTCTCCTGACTGGACATCGACATGAAACTTCAACAATTCATGTCTGTAATGCAAGCCATATGCTACAAATGTGTCCCAGAGAGAAAGGCCACTGTACACAAGAACAAAATCCCAAGGGAGAGGAAACTTCTTATGAGACTGCATACAAAAGTTTCGGATCGTCTAAACAAACAAATTGAAAACAGTGAAAAGTTCCGCCTGAAAATACAGGAGATTGGAAAAAATCTGCAACTCTCCCACGAAAAAGAAAGAGCAGACAAAGAAGCTTGGGCTATAGACAATATAAAATCTAACCCCAGAGCTTTCTACAAGTTTTCGAAAGAAACAGCTTCAGTGCATTGCAGGATAGGGCCACTTCTCGAAAAATATAGTACACTCACAGGAATCCCAATGAGGATAAGTGAAATACTAAATGAGCAATTCAAAAGTTTTTTCAATCCACCCCTAGGGCACTTTCAAGTCAGCAATCCAACTGACTGCAGATATAAAAACAGAGGCAATGATGATTGATATAAAGGAAGACGATGTAATAAGGGCTATAGATGAAATGAACCCAAACTCAGCTACTGGCCCTGATGGATTCCCAGCAGTCCTTCTAAAAGCATGTAAGCGAGTCCTAGCAAGACCACTGCAGTCCCTCTTTCAGAGCTTCCTTGCAACTGGCAAACTTCCAAGAAAATTGAAGGAGGGTAAAATATGCCCTATTCATAAAGGACATAGCAGAGCGGATGTCAAGAACTACAGACCTATCTCGCTGACCTCACACATCAGCAAGGTCATGGAACAAATAGTCAGAAGAAAACTAATCGCCTTCCTTGAAGAAAATGACTTGCTGCCGGACACCCAACATGATTTCCGACCAGGAAGAAGCTGCCTGACTCAGCTCTTACAACACTATGACTGGGTGCTGAAACAGCTGCTCAACCACTCAAATGTGGAAGTGATATATCTTGACTTTGCAAAGGCCTTTGAAAAAGTCGATCATGGAATGATACGTCATAAACTTTAAGATCTCAGCATAGTTGGAAAATTGGGAGAATGGCTTCATGACTTTCTGATGGATAGAAGTCAGGTGGTAGTAGCCAATGAGGCCACCTCCAATGACACGCAAATAGTGAGTGGTGTTCTGCAAGGCACTGTTTTGGGACCACTACTGTTCATAATGGCCCTCTCAGACATGCCTTCAGCCACACAGAGAGCTACGATCATAAGTTATGCAGATGTTACAAAAGTTTTACAAGTAATACAGAACTCTGAAGACACTATGCACCTGCAATGTGAGCTGGATGAAATATACAAGTGGGCTGAAAAGAATAGCATGCAGTTTAGTGCTGAAAAGTTTCAAGCCTTGTGTTATCAGCATGCAAAACTAAATGCAATACCCATTAAATACACTGGACTTGGGGGGACTGCAATCCCAGAAGCAGAGACAGTGCAAGACCTGGGCATTTACATGAGTAATGTTGCGTCCTTTCATGTGCATGTTGCTAAATTGGCAATGAAATGCAGGCGGCTGACCGGATGGATTCGTAGAACTTTTAGAACAAGAGATCAGGAAACCATGATGGTCCTCTGAAGGATACTTGTCCTAAGCCACTTTGACTATTGCTCTCAGCTCTGGTCACCAACCAGTGTCAAATTAATCTCAGAACTTGAGGCAATCCAACGAAGCTACACAAAGAAGATAGCTTCTATGCAGCATATAAGCTATTGAGAAAGACTCAATAGATTAAGACTCTATTCCTTAGAGCGTAGACAAGAAAGATATGCTATGATATACATCTGGAGGGACTTGTCCCAAACTTTGGCGTTGAGAGTTACAGAAATACTAGAACTGGGCACCACTGCACAGTGCTAAGGATTCCAAATTTGCCATCAAGATGTTGGACAAGATACTGCAATAACCTGGGGTTCAGAGGTCCATAGCTCTTCAATATCCTCCTGAAGGACCTGAGAGATCTGCATGGGGTAAATGTAGGTGTCTTCAAAATAAAGCTGGACCTCTTCCTGTCAAGTGTCCGAGATGAACCAACTTTGCGGCAGGAGGTGCAGATGAGGGCAGCTGCATCAAACTTTCTTATGCACCAAATGTCACTTCCTAAAAAGCATTCGTGAAGTAAAATTTTGTAGCAAAATCAAATGGCAGTGCCCCAGCATGGCCACAGGTCGTGAGCTGAAACTAGATAAAATAAATAAAAAAAAAAAATATATATATAAATCAGATTGGAGCCTGCTGTAGCCATCTGGTTTCACCAGTCCTCAGTCAAATCGTCCAACCCATGCTAGCATGGAAAGCGGACGTTAAACGATGATGATGATGATGATGATGATAAGATATACATTATATATATATATATATATATATATATATATATATATATATATATATACATACATATATACATTATAATATATATATATATATATATACACACACACACATATATATATATATATATATATATATATATATATATATATATATATATATATATCATCATCATCATCGTTTAACGTCCGCTTTCCATGCCAGCATGGGTTGGACGATTTGACTGAGGACTGGTGAAACCGGATGGCAACACCAGCCGCCAATCTAATTTGGCAGAGTTTCTACAGCTGGATGCCCTTCCTAACGCCAACCACTCAGAGAGTGTAGTGGGTGCTTTTACGTGTCACCCGCACGAAGGCCAGTCAGGCGGTACTGGCAACGGCCACGCTCAAAATGGTTTATTTTATGTGCCACCCGCACAGGAGCCAATCCAGGGGCACTGGCAACGATCTCGCTCGAAAATCCTATGAAGGCGAGTCAGGCGGTACTCGGAAAATAAAGTGCATCGCATAGCCAGCCCACTCAAAAGTACCTTGAATCATAGGGCGACATGTTGGGCTTGAGGAGATCTATTGAGTCAAGTACATCAACATCAGTATCAAAATCAAATGAAATGAAATAGAAATTGTAGTTGTGACCCCCGTGCCGGTGGCATGTAAAAAGCACTATCTGAACATAGCCAGTGCCATTGCCGCCGTTACTGGCTCCCGTGCCAGTGGCACTTAAAAAGCATCATCCGATCGTAGTTGATGTCAGCTTTTCTGGCCCCTGTACCGGTGGCACGTAAAAAGCACCCACTACAACGATGATGATGATGATGATGATACACTCTTGGAGTGGTTTATGTTAGGAAGGGCATCCAGATCAGATTGGGGCCTAGTGCAGCCTCCTGGCTTCCCAGACTGCAGTTGAACCGTCCAACCCATGCCAGCATGGAAGATGGACGTTATATGATGATGATGATATATATATATATATATATATACACACACATTATATATTTATACATAATACATTTATACATAATACATTTATACATATACATAATATATATACATATACACATCATATATATTCTTTATTCTTTCATTCTTTTGTTTCAGTCATTTGCCCGAGGCCATGCTGGAGCACTGCCTTTAGTTGAGCAAATCGACACCAGGACTTATTCTTTGTAAGCCCAGTACTTATTCTATCAGTCTCTTTTGCCGTACCGCTAATTTACAGGGATGTAAACACACCAGCATTGTTTGTCAAGCGATGTTGTGGGGACAAACACACAAACATATACACACACATATCTATATACATATATATGATGGACTTCTTTTAGTTTCCGTCTACCAAATCCAATCACAAAGTTTTGGTCGGCCCAAGGCTATAGTAGAAGACACTTGGCGAAGGTGCCACACAGTGGGACTGAACCCAGAACCATGTGGTTGGTAAGCAAGCTACCTCACAGCTACATTATATATATATGTAGTATATAGTGTGGATAGTACTTATTCCAGTACTTTTGTTGAACCGCTAATTTATGGGACGTAAACACACCAGCCACATAATATATATATTTACGTAATAGATATATACATAATATATATATATATATATATATATATATATATATACGTAATATATATACATAATATATATATATGTATATACACATAATATATATACATATATATATACATAATATATATACATATATATATACATATATATATACATAATATATATATATGTATATACACATAATATATATATACATATATATATACACAATATATATATATATATATATATATATATATATATATACATATATATATACACAATATATATATATATATATATATATATATATATATATATATACGTAATAGATATACATAATAGATATATATATATATATATATACATAATATATATATATGTATATATACATAATATATATACATATATATATACACAATATATAATAATATTAGGGACAAAATACAAAATTACAGGTAAAAACTCAATTAAAATCAATTTATAAAAAATTAAAATTAAATTGAGCTTTACAGAGTAAAATATATATAAATATATAGTTTTAGGGAAAAGAACCAAGGTTCATGAACTCATCGATGAAAATCCACTGTCACATATAGAAAAATTAATAATTAAAAGCACAATAAATGAGTATAATATAATACAAAGTAAATATCATAAGATAAAGATAATAAAATGACTACACGTGTTTCATAACTAATTTTCAAATAGAAAGGAAATTTAAATCGATTAAAATCAATTAAAATTATCAAAAATAAATTCTATTCAAAAATACAGCTAAACGTCAAGTCGTAAATAGAACAATAATTATAATACATAAATATATATATCAACCAACACTAAGTACCAAATGAATTTATATAAAATACTTATTTTATAAAGATAGAAAAATATTATTAAAAATATCAAAATAATAAACATTCCATAATCATCCCTACATCCATTATAATATATACTAACATGTATATTATATACAAAAACCAGCTTAGATAAATTATTATCGTTTTAAATACAATTTGAACGAAGTTTAAGGTTAAAATAATAATAAAGATAATATTAGTACATATTTAACCGGTGTAATAGTTAAAGCTAGACTATTTATGACTAAAAACGTTTATTTAATTATCATTAAAAACCAATTGAATAATAGAAAAATACAAGAATACTTATTTCTACAAACGTAGAAATAAAAATAAAAATAGGAATGAAAAAATTAATAATGAAAAAAATTATTATGAATGAAAGATTAAACTTTATATAGCCTAATTTTTAATAAAAAATAACCTTTAACGATATTTTAAACAATAAAGACTAATTATTAATCAAATATCATTAATAAAAAATAATCGAAAATATTTCAACCCTATTCAAATCGAAGTCTTATATTATGTTGAAATGATACTCATTTATTGTGCTTTTAATTATTAATTTTTCTATATGTGACAGTGGATTTTCATCGATGAGTTCATGAATCTTGGTTCTTTTCCCTAAAACTATATATTTATATACACAATATATATATATATATATATATATATACATAATATCATCTTGATCACCTTGACTGACCAGTTCATTGGGTGTCTATTTGACACTGCTGGTCACAGCACACTGTCCACTTCTCTCTGGATTACGCCTTCCTCATCCACATGGTTCCAATCGCCCTCCTAAAATCGTAACTGCACCATTGTGGAGGCCTTCCGAGTGGTCGTTTTCGCTTGTGCGGGTACCACTCGACAACTGCGCGGGTCCACCGGTTATCGGTGAGCCGGGCGATGTGTCCAGCCCATCTAAACTTGCTGCATGCATATTCTACGATAACATCCCTCACGCCGGACTTCCGTCTGATGACCTCGCTACTGATGTGCTCTCTCAACGAGATTCCAAGCATTGACAGACCGCATGAACTTCGTTTTCATGCGGTTCATTTTGAGACCTACTGCAGAGCGTTTGATATCGACCTCCGTCAGCATGATCAGAAGCTGATCCGTGGTTTCAGCGATGATTACAATGTCAACAGTGAAACAGAGGTGAATGAGTAGCTCGCCATTGATGTTGACACTGCCTTGCCAGTTGATGCCTCTGATGATCTGCTCGAGACATGCAGTGAAAAGTTTTGGAGAGATCGTATCTCTTTGCTTCACTCCCTTCTCGACCGGCACTCGTACGAGTGATGACAGCAGAGCTATGTCGGTGGTGCATCTGGAATTTACCTCACTGAGCAGTTACACATATTGCGCCTCAACTCCTTGCCTCTGTAGCAAGTTCAGCTCTGCATTGATTTCGACGCTGTCAAAGGCCTTCTCATAGTCTACAAATGCAATGCAAAGAGGCAGCATGTAATTGTTCGCTTGCTCAAGCAGTTGTGTTAGAGTATGTCAGATCGCTCTAGAGTGCTACTGGTAACATGTAATCCCGTACAGCCTGTTGCATGGTCGGGTCGTCGGCGACTTAACTGACAACCCCACTAGGCTCGTTTAATGAGGAGGCTGTTGTTGGATACCATGTAGGATGAAAAATAAGACCCATCGAAGGGCGGATGAACAGTTAACAGCCATCCAACAAAATTTCGGCCTGGCCGCCCAGCCAGTGGGATGGCGTCATCGTATGGCTAAAACAGCACGAAGAACGAAGAGAAAAGGAGAAGGGCCTCAGTGCTCTGCACGACAGTTGGGCCACTCCATGACAGCAGGATGCAACCCGAGTGACGAGAGGCTGCTGAGTATCACAGGTTCCCGTGGGCCGTCATGGAACAGGACTAATCTTTCCATATGCACCTAAGACTGCAGGTCCTTGGCAGGGTGGCAAGAACTGAACCACCTAATGGAGGAGAGGAAGAAAATCAGGTGCGACATGTTAGGGCTGTGCGAGATCCGCCAGAAGAAGGAGGTGAGTATACGATGGCAAGATGGATGCACTGTGAGATTAGAGAGAGCAGAAGGTACCAGATCGGTCGGAGGTATCGGATTCATCGTAAGTAAGGAACGGGCTTTGAGGGTTGCTTCTTGCCAGTTCATATCATCATGGATTGGTGTACTGAACGTAAACCTCTCAGGGAAGGCCACCCTCAAGATCGTCCAGATCTATTCAACACCGGCAGCGATCATCGTCTGGTGAGGGCATGGGTCGTCATCGACAGGACAAGGGAGAAGAAGGTGCTGCATTTGGCGTTGAAGAGAAAACATGTCCGAGTCTTCAACGAGGCGAAGCTGCAGGAAGCCATCATGCAGGAAACCTGGTGCAAAGGAGATGACATAGACGATGACTACAACTCACTGACAGGGAAACTGAGAAGTGTTTAAGAAAGGCTAAGGGATGGTGTCTGAGAGAGGAGGGGAGAGTCTCGGAGGAAACTATGAAGTTACTTGAGAAGAGGAAAAATATGAAGTGGACTATTGAAGATCAACTTGAATATTCCCTTCTCAGCAGAGTGATTCGTCAGCAACTGAAGAGAGACTTTGAGGCATACCGGATGGAGAAGCTCCTGAAGGCTGCAGAAGAAAAGAAGAGCCTCAAGAAATGCAAGAGAGACATGGCACTATATAGATGGGAGGTGATGGCTCTGAAGAATACAGATGGAGTACCAGTCTACGATTTGAGCTAGATGGAGAAAGGTTGCG